>NC_047116.1:63482282-63664782 GCF_902500255.1 Thalassophryne amazonica | reverse complement strand
AAAAATGATAACAGTATTGTTGTAATGAGTGGAGCATGTCATCATGGAGTACTTATGTACTGTTCATGTGGACAGATGTGTTGCATCTCCACACTTACAAAGGCATGTGGCTGAAAACTGTGATCAGAAATAGGGGCCGCTTTAAGTTTAATGGTGAACAGTTAATTGCACGATATCATACCTGCGTGAAAGTCAACTCCCACCGCAAACAGTGTTCCTGTGATGGGCATAAGTGCTTCTGTGTTGTCATTTGGATCAAGCGCAAATCCTCTGATTCCCTCATGGATGGAATACATCAGGAATGAATCCACACCTAAACAACAACAGAATGACCTATTGGCATTGGAGTGTACAGCAGTATAAATGAGGACTGTTGCTACACAGAAACGAAAAAAAAAAAAAAAACAGTCAGAAACGTGTTGGTGAGAGCGAATGTTTGGGAGAGACCTACCCTCACAGGACATGCGGTCACTGCGTAAATTGTAGCCGACGGTACAGGAGCAGCTACGACTGTTCTCAGAAGTGGGGAAGCAAAGCTGTGAGCATCCTCCATTATTTGTCTGGCACGGGTTTCTTCCTGAATAATGACCAGCAAATGGCAGAAAATGAGGTGTGCACTTCTATTTTTAAGTAAATTTATTCATAATTCTTCCTTCTCTTCTTTGTCACAATTCTCTTTCATGTGTTTTAAATGAACACTCTTTTCATTTTTGATCCAGCCTTTGTGGCTTAAAAAATTCTCAACAGTATTGCTTCTTTGACACGTAAAGAATTCACATTATGTGTAGTTGGCATTTTTGTTGACATGCTGTATGAGGCTTTTGCATACTAAATGTTATCACATACAAATTATTATGTGATAACGTTATTATAATTAAATGATTGAACTTCCAATTTAATCTCAGTATTCAGCATACAACATCTGTTGATACATATCTGCTGATTCATTCACACCATGTTGATTTCTTTAGACAAATATGTGGTATATTTATTAAGCCTCTGGGGTACGCAGACATGCAGGTGCTTCCAAACAACTTTTTGTCATATTTCTATAAAATAAATCAGCAGCAGAATGTCACAGGGACTTCAGTTGACCACATCATGAAACTAGATCTTCTCAGCTACAGGTTGCATCTTCCCTCTAGACAATCCATCACTCACAGCCAATCCTAGAGGCTGGAGAATATCACATGGTCTTACAGTTCCATTTGATCTTTCTCCCTGTCACTAAATGGTCATGAAATCAAAACAAATGGTCCCATTAGCCTTAAAAATCTTTTTAGATTTTTAATTTTGTCTTACAGACAAAGAAAATCATTATGGAAAAACACATGTGGAGGGATTTTTTCTTTTTTTTTTTCCCCAGGATTGGAGGTTGTATGTTGTACAAGAATATATGGATAAATTCCATTGCACATACACACCTTTGTTGACATTCATCAAATTTAATGAAAGAGCCAAGCAATATTAAATAAACCTTACTGATACAAAACAGGTAAAATCATTTTATAGTTCAACAGGTATGGTCACAAGGTTATATCAAAATGTTTTACAATGAAAAACTGCAGGCCCAACAAGTGCATAGCTCATTTTAGTTTTCCTGCATATCACTGTAGCACAATTCTTGTCAAACAAGTTGGCATTGTTGTTGGGAAAGTGTAGTGACACGGACCCACAACAGGGGGCGTAAATGAACGGACAATGGAAGGAGTCAAATTATAACACTTTACTGTTGTGAATGACACAACCAAACACAGCAGATTCAGAATGTGCACAAGTCAATCAATAAAGGTGTCGTGTGGGCAGGCTCGACGATAGGAGACGCCCGTCTGGAAACGAACCGGAACCACACGATTTCCACTGCCACCGAACCCGAGGAATACTGGAGCCACCAAGTCCCGAAGTCCCCAGGTGGCCACCGTCACGGCGTGTCGGATCTGGTGCTGCTGGCAGAAATCAAAGACAGTCAAGGGTGGGTGTGTGAACACCCAGTAACAATCCTGGTGGAAATTCCACCTCTCACTCAAGCACTGCTGAGTACTGTAGATTCCTCAGGGGAAAAGAGTGCCTTCAGCGCTCTCACAGCTTTCACCAATGGAGGAACTGGTACTCCTGCAAACACTCACAATATACAAATATTGTAATTACAGAACGGCTGAGGATATTACCTCTTGTAGAAGATGATATCTCGGCAATGTGGTGGAGGTGTCTTCCTGCTTTTATTCCAGATGTGGATGAGATGATCAGTAACAGCTGTCATGGATGATGGGTGACAGCTGTCACCACGGCTTGTTCCTGAGGCGGCAGCGCCCTCTCGTGCCTGAAGCCCGCACTTCAGGCAGGGCGCCCTCTGGTGGTGGGCCAGCAGTACCTCCTCTTCTGGCGGCCCACACAACAGGACCCCCCCCTCAACAAGGCTTGTTCGGGTGGCGACGATAGAAATCGGCCAGGAGGGCCGGGTCCAGGATGAAGCTCCTCTTCACCCAGGAGCGTTCTTCGGGTCCATACCCCTCCCAGTCGACCAAATACTGAAAGCCCCAACCCATTCGACGGACGTCCAAGAGCCGGCGTACTGTCCAAGCCGGCTCCCCGTCGATAATACGGGCAGGAGGTGGCGCCGGACCGGGTGCACAGAGGGGTGAGGTGTGATGCGGTTTGATTCTGGAGACATGGAAGACTGGATGGATCCGCAGTGAGGCCGGAAGTTGGAGCCTCACTGCGGTAGGACTGAGGACCTTGAGGATGGTGAAGGGTCCAATGAAGCGGTCTTTCAGTTTGGGAGACTCGACCTGTAGTGGAATGTCCTTGGTGGAAAGCCATACCTCCTGCCCGGGCTGGTATGCGGGGGCCGGGGACCGTCGACGGTCTGCATGGGCTTTAGCCCTCGTCCGGGCCCTCAACAAGGCCGAACGGGCGGTGCGCCACACCCGACGGCATCTCCGCAGGTGGGCCTGGACCGAGGGCACACCGACCTCTCCCTCCACCAAAGGAAACAAAGGGGGTTGGTACCCCAGACACACCTCGAACGGGGAGAGGCCGGTGGCAGAGGACACTTGGCTGTTGTGAGCGTACTCGATCCAGGCCAGATGTTCACTCCAAGCCGTGGGGTGTGCGGAGGTCGTGCACCTAAGGGCCTGCTCCAACTCTTGGTTGGCCCGTTTGGCCTGTCCGTTAGTCTGTGGGTGATACCCAGACGAGAGGCTTACGGTGGCCCCCAGTTCCCAGCAGAAACTTCTCCACACCTGCGAGGAGAACTGGGGACCACGATCCGAAACGATGTCTGTAGGTATCCCATGCAGCCGGACGACATGGTGGACCAGGAGAGCCGCCGTCTCCTGGGCCGACGGGAGCCTCGGGAGGGCCACGAAGTGGGCCGCCTTGGAGAATCGGTCCACTATCGTGAGAATGGTGGTGTGTCCCCGGGACGGCGGGAGGCCCGTGACAAAATCCAGACCGATGTGGGACCAGGGGCGGTGAGGCACAGGAAGTGGCTGTAGGAGTCCCTGTGCCTTCTGGTGGTCCGCCTTGCCCCTGGCGCAGGTGGTGCAGGCCTGGATGTAAGCCCGGACATCAGTCTCCAGGGACGCCCACCAGAAGCGCTGCCGGACCACTGCCATGGTCCTACGCACCCCTGGGTGGCAGGAGAGCTTGGACCCGTGACAGAAGTCCAGAACGGCAGCTCTGGCCTCTGGTGGGACGTACAATCTGTTCTTCGGTCCTGTTCCGGGATCCGGGCTCCGTGCCAGGGCCTCCTGGATGGTCTTCTCCATGTCCCAGGTTAGGGTAGCCACGATAGTGGACTCCGGTAGGATGGGTTCCGGTGGATCCGACAGCTCGGTCTTGACTTCCCGTTCGTGCACCCGGGACAGGGCATCCGATCTTTGGTTCTTGGTCCCGGGGCGGTAGGTGATCCGGAAGTCAAAACGGCCGAAAAACAGTGACCAGCGGGCTTGCCTGGGGTTCAGTCGCTTGGCGGTCCTGATATACTCCAGGTTCCGGTGGTCAGTAAAAACCGTGAAAGGCACTGACGCTCCCTCCAGCAGGTGTCTCCACTCCTCAAGAGCCTCTTTCACCGCAAGGAGCTCTCGATTGCCCACGTCATAGTTCCACTCTGCTGGGGTCAACCTGCGGGAAAAATAGGCACACGGGTGAAGAACCTTATCGGTTTCTCCGCTCTGGGATAGCACGGCTCCTATCCCTGAGTCAGAGGCGTCCACTTCAACCACAAACTGGCGACTAGGATCGGGCTGCACCAAGACAGGTGCAGTCGAGAAGCGCTGTTTCAACTCCCTGAACGCGGCATCGCACCGATCCGACCAGGTGAAGGGAACTTTTGGTGAGGTCAGGGCTGTCAGGGGGCTAACTACCTGACTATACCCCTTTCCTTCCCACTGTAGCCAAGTGCTTGCTCACAGGGGGTCGTTTTGACCGTTGGGGTTTTACATAATTATTGTATGGCCTTGCTTTACAATATAAGGTGCCTTGGGGCAACTGTTTGTTGTGATTTGGCGCTATATAAAAAAAAATTGATTGAATTGATTGATTGAATGAACCTCCTGTAAAAATTTGCGAAGCCGAGGAACTGTTGCAGCTTCCTACGGCTCGTAGGTTGGGGCCAGTCTCTGACCGCTGTGACCTTGGCCGGATCCGGGGCGACGGAGTTGGAGGAGATGATAAACCCCAGGAAGGACAAAGAAGTGCGGTGAAACTCACACTTCTCGCCCTTCACAAACAGCCGGTTCTCCAAAAACCGCTGCAGGACCTGCCGTACATGCCGTACATGGGTCTCAGGGTCCGGAGAAAAGATGAGTATATCATCCAGGTATACGAAGACGAATCGGTGCAGGAAGTCCCGCAAGACATCATTAACCAAAGCTTGGAACATCGCGGGGGCGTTAGTGAGGCCGAACGGCATGACCAGGTACTCAAAATGACCTAACGGGGTGTTGAATGCTGTCTTCCATTCGTCTTCCTTCCGGATCTGAACTAGGTGGTATGCGTTCCTAAGATCCAACTTTGTGAAGATTTTGGCTCCATGCAGTGGGGTGAACACCGAATCCAACAAAGGGAACGGGTATCGGTTGCGAACCGTGATCTCGTCCAGCCCCCGGTAATCAATGCACGGACGAAGATCGCCATCTTTTTTGCCCACAAAAAAGAAACCTGCTCCCATCGGAGAGGTGGAGTTACGGATCAGCCCGGCAGCTAAGGAGTCCCAGATGTAGGTTTCCATTGATTCGCGCTCAGGACGGGAGAGGTTGTACAGCCTGCTGGACGGGAACTCCACGCCTGGCAACAAATCGATGGCACAATCGTACGGACGGTGCGGGGGAAGAGTGAGTGCCCGATCCTTGCTAAAAACGTCAGCAAGATCGTGGTACTCAACCGGCACCGCAGACAGATTGGGGGGAACTTTGACCTGCTCCTTAGCCTGGGAACCGAGAGGAACCGAGGATCCCAAACACACCCGATGGCAGGTCTCGCTCCACTGTACCACCACCCCGGACGACCAATCAATCCGGGGATTGTGTTTCAACATCCAGGGGAACCCCAGAATCACACGGGAGGTAGAAGGAGTCACAAAAAACTCAATCTCCTCCCTATGATTCCCTGACACTACCAGAGTTACTGGTGGTGTCCTGTGTGTGATTAAAGGGAGTAGGGTGCCATCTAGTGCTCGCACCTGCAATGGTGTAGGTAGCGCCACCAGAGGGAGCCCTACCTCCCTGGCCCATCTGCTGTCTAGCAGATTCCCTTCTGACCCTGTGTCTACCAGTGCTGGGGCCTGAAGGGTTAAATCCCCACTAAGGATTGTAACTGGGAGCCGTGTGGCAATATGTGTGTGTCCCACGTGAATTTCTTGGCCCACCCTAAGCCCAGTTTCTAGGGGCGGGCGTTGGTGTTTAACCGTTCGGGGCAGTTGCTCGATTGATGCTCCGTTGAGCCACAAACAAAACATGCCCCGTGGGGAAGCCTCCTCTGTCTATTAGGTGGTCTAAATGTGGCCCTGCTCGTGTCCATAGCTTCGTCAGCAGGGGGAGCTGTCGCCCCACGGGACGTAGAGGCCAGGGAGCGTGGGAAGGGCGGACCTTTCTCGGACCCGGAAGGAAGAGGGACGGCGCGCGCCCGGCCACGCCCTTCGTCTCGTTCCCGACGCCGTTCCTCCAACCGATTGTCTAACCGTATAACAAGATCAATAAGCCCATCTAATTCCCGTGGGTCATCCTTCGCCACCAGGTGCTCCTTTAGGACTGACGACAGTCCGTTTACGAAGGCGGCGCGGAGCGCAGTGTTATTCCAGCTGGACCTCGCAGCCGCGATGCGGAAGTCGACTGCATAAGCGGCTGCGCTTCGGCGTCCCTGTCTCATTGACAGCAGCACAGTAGAAGCGGTCTCTCCCCTGTTAGGGTGATCAAACACAGTTCTGAACTCCCTCACAAACCCAGTGTACGTGTGAAGGAGCTGTGAATTTTGCTCCCAAAGCGCCGTAGCCCAAGCGCGTGCCTCTCCCCGAAGCAGAGTGATCACATAAGCTATTTTGCTTGCGTCTGACGCGTACATGACGGGACGTTGTGCGAAGACGAGCGAACACTGCATGAGAAAGTCCGCGCACATCTCCACACAACCTCCGTACGGCTCAGGAGGGCTTATGTATGCTTCAAGGGATGGTGGGAGGGGTTGTTGAACCACCACTGGAACGTTTATATCCTGCACACGGTCGGCAGGAGGAGGAGCTGCAGCAGCGCCCTGAGCGCTCGCCGCCACTTGCGCGGAGAGAGCCTCCACCCTGCGGTTCAGGAGGATGTTTTGCTCGGCTATTTGATCCATCCGAGCCGTAAAGGCGGTGAGAATATGCTGTAGCTCACCAATCACGCCTCCTGCAGACGCCTGCGCTCCCTGCTCTCCCATTGGTCGTTCAACAGCCTGGTGACGCCCCTCGGAGTCCATGACGCTGGCCGAGATATCCTGTTGGGAAAGTGTAGTGACACGGACCCACAACAGGGGGCGTAAATGAACGGACAATGGAAGGAGTCAAATTATAACACTTTACTGTTGTGAATGACACAACCAAACACAGCAGATTCAGAATGTGCACAAGTCAATCAATAAAGGTGTCGTGTGGGCAGGCTCGACGATAGGAGACGCCCGTCTGGAAACGAACCGGAACCACACGATTTCCACTGCCACCGAACCCGAGGAATACTGGAGCCACCAAGTCCAGAAGTCTCCAGGTGGGCACCGTCACAGCGTGTCGGATCTGGTACTGCTGGCAGAAAGCAAAGACAGTCAAGGGTGGGTGTGTGAACACCCAGTAACAATCCTGGTGGGAATTCCACCTCCACCTCTCACTCAAACACTGCTGAGTACTGTAGATTCCTCAGGGAAAAAGAGTGCCTTCAGCGCTCTCACAGCTTTCACCAACGGAGGAACTGGTACTCCTGCAAACACTCACAATATACAAATATTGTAATTACAGAACGGCTGAGGATATTACCTCTTGTAGAAGATGATATCTCGGCAATGTGGTGGAGGTGTCTTCCTGCTTTTATTCCAGATGTGGATGAGATGATCAGTGACAGCTGTCATGGATGATGGGTGACAGCTGTCACCACGGCTTGTTCCTGAGGCGGCAGCGCCCTCTCGTGCCTGAAGCCCGCACTTCAGGCAGGGCGCCCTCTGGTGGTGGGCCAGCAATACCTCCTCTTCTGGCGGCCCACACAACAATTGTGTGTTAAAAGGGTATACTGGATCACAAAAATAAATCATGTTAGGATTAACAATATTACAGCCAGAAACAAGGGAGTGCTAAGATGGCAAAGAGTGGCTTTGCTGCCTTTGGTCTTATTTTAGAGTATTGACAGAGATCAGTGGAAGTGTTTAGTGTAATAAAGTAAATGTCAATGACATCAAAGGCTTCCATATGAAGGTTTAAGATAAAACCCTAAGAGCTTTTTTAAAAGATGTTGCCAGCCTTTGCATGGCTTTTAATTAATCTATTTATTAGTACAGAGACACTTGTAAGAGTTAAACTGGAATTATGAATGAAAACAGCATTTCTGCACAAAAGATAATCTCAGAGCAGAGTCGTGAGCATGACATGACGCTGTTAAGTCTTCTCTTGTACTGTGAAAATTTATAATATAGATGAAATTACAGTGTTGGCACAGCTGTTTTATCCATTGCTTCTCAGCATATTTGTTATTGGCCTATCATAAATGGTTTGCATTTGTAGTTTTGCTGTGATTTGTGTGTAGTAATCAAAAGCAATTTGTTTCTTTACCTTATATAAGCCCAATACAGAGTAAAACTGTTACAAAGGCCATAAACTGTCAATTGTACAAGGCTGGTTATGTGCAAACATAAAGCCCTTTTCTGCAATAAACCAAACAAGAAAATGAGGTATGGTGTACTTCTAAAAGCATATATGTGTTTGGGCTGTCTTACCTCTCTGACCCTCCCTGTCGTACACCTTCATGTGAACCACTCCATTGGTCTTGTTCCGTAGAGTCACAGGGTTTCGCCCATCTCTCTTGTTAACTGTTCCCACCTGTGCAGAGTCATCATCTGCCCACCACAATTTGTTACCTGAAACCATCAAAATAATTGTCCTGAAAAAGTGGCAAAACCAATTCAATAAAACTGCACAAGTTTGACTTTATTTTACATCTTACGGGCTTAAGGTAATACTGTGTTTTTAACTTATTCACTGAAAAACTTACGCAAGCTGTGTTGTGATACAAACATGCCTTCAAAAGCACACGAGCTGCACACTTCATCTACAATTCTGAGTGCTAATGGCATGCTTCAGCATTCGCTCTAATCCACCAAGGCTGGTAGTCTTATGCTGTAAATCCCCTTAATAATTCAATCAATCAATCAATCAATTTTTTTTTTATATAGCGCCAAATCACAACAAACAGTTGCCCCAAGGCGCTTTATATTGTAAGGCAAGGCCATACAATAATGATGTAAAACCCCAACGGTCAAAACGACCCCCTGTGAGCAAGCACTTGGCTACAGTGGGAAGGAAAAACTCCCTTTTAACAGGAAGAAACCTCCAGCAGAACCAGGCTCAGGGAGGGGCAGTCTTCTGCTGGGACTGGTTGGGGCTGAGGGAGAGAACCAGGAAAAAGACATGCTGTGGAGGGGAGCAGAGATCGATCACTAATGATTAAATGCAGAGTGGTGCATACAGAGCAAAAAGAGAAAGAAACAGTGCATCATGGGAACCCCCCAGCAGTCTACGTCTATAGCAGCATAACTAAGGGATGGTTCAGGGTCACCTGATCCAGCCCTAACTATAAGCTTTAGCAAAAAGGAAAGTTTTAAGCCTAATCTTAAAAGTAGAGAGGGTGTCTGTCTCCCTGAATTGGATGCCTCCCATTCTACTCTTACAAACCCTAGGAACTACAAGTAAGCCTGCAGTCTGAGAGCGAAGTGCTCTATTGGGGTGATATGGTACTATGAGGTCCCTAAGATAAGATGGGACCTGATTATTCAAAACCTTATAAGTAAGAAGAAGAATTTTAAATTCTATTCTAGAATTAACAGGAAGCCAATGAAGAGAGGCCAATATGGGTGCAGCATTTTGAATTAACTGAAGGCTTTTCAGGGAACTTTTAGGACAACCTGATAATAATGAATTACAATAGTCCAGCCTAGAGGAAATAAGGGTGGGACACCCTGTTCTCTGGTGGCTTGACTTGGTGGTGAGGATGCTTCAATCTTACAGCTATGAATCAGAGTGGCAGCTTTCATCATTCAAAAGGGTTTTACCATGAAAGTGTCTTCAATGCAAAATAATCATATGGGGGAAATGTAAAAGAAATGTGTACAAAAGTCATGTTTTATATATGCGTGAACAAATACCTGAGGCAGAAAGCATCTATACTAAATATATTCATCCTGATGTGAAAATTCCAGTCTGAGTTCTGGAATATACCATAATTTTCTGGTCCCTTCTGGAACACCATTGTCACATTTATAATACATTTAAATTCCTGGAAAGTACAAAGCAGTGGTATAAGAACTTGGGATATCAGTATGTAGACCTGGGTTTGATTTCTGGTCATGCTATCCATATTTGTCCTTGAACAAGATACAAGGTGATGTCAAAAAGTTTTGGGCCTTGCACATTTTTCCCAATGCATCACACCTGATCTACATCAATGCCTTAGCTACTTATTTCATGTAGGATCATATTGCTCACTTCAATTGTTCAATCATAACACTGTGTGGAAGAGACATACCCTCTAGTGTCAGTCGTGGTATTCTGCTTCACCAGGACAACACACCAGTCCACACCAGCTGGGCTGCCATGGAATGCTGTGCGTGAGTGTGGCTATGAACTTCTTCCTCACCCACCCTATTCTCCAGACCTACGTAGCCCCTAGCAATTTCCACCTCTTTCCCAGGATGAAAAAATACCTTCGGGGCCAAAGATTTGACGATGACGATGAGCTGACTGCTGTGGCGAAGTACTGGTGAGGGGACCAAGATGTTGAGTTCTACCAATTGGGTATCAATGACTGGCAAACTAGGTGGAACAAGTGTGTGGTGTTGGAAGGGCATTATGTTGAAAAATAAAACATTATAAAACCAAATATCTTGCTCTTTCTGTTTGAGGCTCAAAGCTTTTTGATATCCCCTCGTACTGCATTGTCCCAGTCCACCCAGATGTAAATGGGAAATGGGAACTGGCCTTGGCTGAGAAACAAACCTGTGTTGGAGTCGTGACCTATCCAGGGGAGGTCGTAGAATGTGATTCACTTCACACTGTGAAATCCAAGAATAAGAACCACTACCAATCATCCTCATGGACTTGATAGCATGTTTTTTTTTCTAGCATTTATAGAGATTTATTTATAGACATTTATACACATTAACATAATTAACATATAACATTTATAGAGATACTGATGTTTAAAATAATTACTATGAAATAATATGTTTTAGTTTTTAGCACTGTTGCATCACAACAAGAAGGTCATGTGTGTGTGTGTGTGTGTTTTATTTTCTAATGTTGTTTCCATGATACCACATATCTAACTTGAGTCATTGATGAAAACCAGCCAGGCAGACACCTGGTTCATCACCACCTATCAACACTAACCATCTATTTGTTGCAGATAGGTTAAACGTGGGTGCGACCTTAGCCTTTGTCGATCACTGGGGTCGTCAACACTGAGATATCTGTGTGGTGGATCATGCACAGAGAAATGATCAAGTCCAAAATGTCATGTGCGTCTCCCCAAGTAACCCAATTGTAGTGACCCAAAATCATTCCAGTGGTGCACAAGGACACTCCAAAGAGACCAAGTACAAAGACATCTAGAGGTGGCCTTAGCTCAGTAAGGACACTGTGAAAAACTTTTTCCAATGAATGCTGCAAGAATTTAATTATATCCTAGAATATTGTGATCAATCTCAAATAGCATGATGATGTACCACATCAACCTGATAGAACTTTCATCTTATGCTGGCATGAAAAAGTTTGGCAACCGCTGATTTTGTTTGTGCCAAGCAAGACACTACGAACAAATCTATTTTTTTAATTTAAACATTTTTTTCATTTAATTTGTGTGTGTGTGTGTGTGTGTGTGTGTGTGTGTGTGTGTGTGTGTGTGTGTGTGTGTGTGTGTGTGTGTGTGTGTGTGTGTGTGAGAGACAGCATTTTACCCTGCACTGTAGTTCTGTATCTAGCCATGTCCAGAGCCATGTGACACAGAGGACAGCTTGTCTGATCTGTCAGTGTGGTGGTGAGCCTCCAGGTTACACTACATCATGAGCTTCAGTAAGGAATGTATCTTTACAGAGTGTCAGAAGCACGACAAACTCCTAACCCCAGCATATCCATCCAACCAACACTACAGGATTCTCCAAGTGCTGCTGTGACCTCAGCAGAAATCACTGATGCACACTTTGGGCAATTTGCCACAGCAAAGATGTGACAGAAAGTTTCAATTCTAAAACCCACTCGAGTGCAAAGTGGAGAAAAATTACCTACCTCCATTCCTTTCAGGCTAGATACTAAAAGTGATGAGGAGATGGACATGAAGTTAGTCCTTCTGAAAGGTGCAAAAAGGCAAGAATCGATCCACTGAATCATCTTCCACAAGAAGTTCAAAAGAGAAAACCCTACTTCAGGGAGGAACGTTTGTACAGAAATTTAGTTCTATTATGCATCATTACACACACACATCGCACCACGTAACCAAGCAAGTCACACACCAACCGAGTCAATACACTGCAAATTGAAGTGCTAACATGTGCATAGCACGATGCCCAACGCAACCATGTCCCCTCTATTCTATACCTACCTAACAAAACTCCACCTAACTTACCTAACTCTTCATGTGGTTTGGCAGCGGGATGATTAAGCACACAACCAGCGAGAAAACATTTCTCCTGGACTGCTCCAGAGAACACTGTAACATAGTGAATGCCAACCGTACCCCGACGACACTATAAAAAAAACAAAACAAAAACAAACAGGCCACGCATAAAGCACCGAAGCCTCTTACCTTACCAGGAGACACAGCCACAAATCAGAGCTCAATACTCATGCAACCGCAGCAACACTTCACTCACCTATATTTCCTCGGTTATGTCCGTCAAAATACACCATGCCATCCAAAAAAAAGAACACCAAACACGCTCCCGTGCATCCTCACTGTAGACTACTGTGAGCATCCACACCCCACACCAACACATTTGCTCTCCTCAAAAGTAGGTCACAGCCAAACAAGCACAAACTGCAAAAACAAGATGTGCAAAAACCCCAAACTTTAATACGCACCACAACACGAGTCTAGGGAAAGCAAAACAACAAAAAAGTGTTCAGATGAGCCCCCATTTGTTACGACCCAGCTCCAAAGCACACATGGAAGCAACAGACTTTTCAAACCCTTGGTAGGGTATCTATTTAAAAAAATATAAAGAAAAGAAAAGGAAAGGAAGGCATAGCAGAACAAGCCAGAGGACCAAGTGCACACAGCCGCTCCCCACGCCGCGATCTGGAGGAGGAAGAGTACGAGGGAGAGAACAGAACTCCCCCCTTTTATAGCACCCAGGACAGAAAACAGGACCAGCACCTCCCGGTGGCTGAGACCTCAGGACACACAACACACACGTTATGACAGCAGCACAACAAACACATTAGGACAGCCGCAAAGGGCCGTCACAGTGGCTTCAAAACACATTTTGGGTATTTGTACGGTATTCATACATGGCTGTATGAATGTCTGTCTCACTCACTGCAGCTCAAATTCTGGCTGTTTTTCCCATTCAAGCTGATTGGCCTCATTTGTGCTCATTCGTGCTAAGTGTGACGGGGCTCTAAGGTTAGACATGCCTTGTCTTTTATGGATCTACTCTCTTGGATTATTATTGCACCCTTTTATCTGGATTGCCAAAGAAGACTACTCAAGGTCTCCAAATTGTTGAAAATGCAGCAGCTTGTATCCTGACCTCGATATGTCAATTTTGAACACATTACTGCTGGCCTCTCTTCATTGGCTCCCAGTTCGTGTTAGAACAGATTTTAAAGTGCTCCTTCTTACAAAATTGTTAATGGTTTAGCACCATTGTACTTATCTGTCCTGGTGAAGACATATGGGTCTGCTCGTGCAATGCACTACCCAGATTCTGGTCTTCTGTGTGTCCCAAGGGTCCAGAAAAAGACTGTTGGTGAGTGAGCTTTTTCTTGACATCAGGCAGGCATGTTCTGTTGAAGTATTTAAAGCCAGGTTGAAGACCCACTTATTTACATCTACATATGAGTCATGAGTTGTGGTGTTACAGCTATAATTATAATTATATTAACCACTCAAATTGCAGTTATATCATAACTTGACTGTGATTATAAGCTTGCTCTTAACTTGTGTGTTGTGCAGCACTTTGATAGAAACTGTTTTCCAAATAAATTTCTCATTATTATTTGAATATGAATATGTATTTTATATTGTGTAATGTCAGCCATTCTTGTGCAACAATATTTTTTATGTACAGGACAAATGTCTTAAATGCCCACATATTTCTGAATAAATGATTTATTCAGTTTTTGTCTTTGTTTTTTTTTATTACTATGCCATCAATAGAGTAAATTACAGTAAATTAGAAATTCCCTCATGTAAATAATCTGATTAAGTAAATCAATAAATGAAATTTATGTGAATTAAAATTTACTTCTTTTATTTAATTAAAATGCAGTAAATAAAGTAACCAATCTTCACAGATTAAAATAGACATGATTCTTTTGTTGGCTAACCGCTCAATGCATGATTTCAGAAAGACAACAAACAGCATAATAATCAGTGAATAAAGAATCAATCAAGAGTAAAATCTTCTAAAACCATGATGTAGTTTACCCAACAGAATTCAGTTATTTATTTTTGTTTAATCAATCAATCAATCAATCAATTTTATTTATATAGCGCCAAATCACAACAAACAGTTGCCCCAAGGCGCTTTATATTGTAAGGCAAGGCCATACAATAATTACGTAAAAACCCCAATGGTCAAAACAACCCCCTGTGAGCAAGCACTTGGTGACAGTGGGAAGGAAAAACTCCCTTTTAACAGGAAGAAACCTCCAGCAGAACCAGGCTCAGGGAGGGGCAGTCTTCTGCTGGGACTGGTTGGGGCTGAGGGAGAGAACCAGGAAAAAGACATGCTGTGGAGGGGAGCAGAGATCAATCACTAATGATTAAATGCAGAGTGGTGCATACAGAGCAAAAAGAGAAAGAAACACTCAGTGCATCATGGGAACCCCCCAGCAGTCTAAGTCTATAGCAGCATAACTAAGGGACGGTTCAGGGTCACCTGATCCAGCCCTAACTATAAGCTTTAGCAAAAAGGAAAGTTTTAAGCCTAATCTTAAAAGTAGAGAGGGTGTCTGTCTCCCTGATCTGAATGGGGAGCTGGTTCCACAGGAGAGGAGCCTGAAAGCTGAAGGCTCTGCCTCCCATTCTACTCTTACAAACCCTAGGAACTACAAGTAAGCCTGCAGTCTGAGAGTGAAGTGCTCTATTGGGGTGATATGGTACTATGAGGTCCCTAAGATAAGATGGGACCTGATTATTCAAAACCTTATAAGTAAGAAGAAGAATTTTAAATTCTATTCTAGAATTAACAGGAAGCCAATGAAGAGAGGCCAATATGGGTGCAGCATTTTGAATTAACTGAAGGCTTTTCAGGGAACTTTTAGGACAACCTGATAATAATGAATTACAATAGTCCAGCCTAGAGGAAATAAATGCATGAATTAGTTTTTCAGCATCACTCTGAGACAAGACCTTTCTAATTTTAGAGATATTGCGTAAATGCAAAAAAAGCAGTCCTACATATTTGTTTAATATGTGCATTGAATGACATATCCTGATCAAAAATGATTTCTCACAGTACTACTAGAGGTCAGGGTAATGCCATCCAGAGTAAGGATCTGGTTAGACACCATGTTTCTAAGATTTGTGGGGCCAAGTACAATAACTTCAGTTTTATCTGAGTTTAAAAGCAGGAAATTAGAGGTCATCCATGTCTTTATGTCTGTAAGACAATCCTGCAGTTTAGCTAATTGGTGTGTGTCCTCTGGCTTCATGGATAGATAAAGCTGGGTATCATCTGCGTAACAATGAAAATTTAAGCAATGCCGTCTAATAATACTGCCTAAGGGAAGCAGTGAATAAAATTGGTCCTAGCACAGAACCTTGTGGAACTCCATAATTAACCTTAGTCTGTGAAGAAGATTCCCCATTTACATGAACAAATTGTAATCTATTAGATAAATATGATTCAAACCACAGCAGCACAGTGCCTTTAATACCTATGGCATGCTCTAATCTCTGTAATAAAATTTTATGGTCAACAGTATCAAAAGCAGCACTGAGGTCTAACAGAACAAGCACAGAGATGAGTCCACTGTCTGAGGCCATAAGAAGATCATTTGTCACCTTCACTAATGCTGTTTCTGTACTATGATGAATTCTAAAACCTGACTGAAACTCTTCAAATAGACCATTCCTCTGCAGATGATCAGTTAGCTGTTTTACAACTACCCTTTCAAGAATTTTTGAGAGAAAAGGAAGGTTGGAGATTGGTCTATAATTAGCTAAGATAGCTGGGTCAAGTGATGGCTTTTTAAGTAATGGTTTAATTACTGCCACCTTAAAAGCCTGTGGTACATAGCCAACTAATAAAGATACATTGATCATATTTAAGATCGAAGCATTAAATAATGGTAGGGCTTCCTTGAGCAACCTGGTAGGAATGGGGTCTAATAGACATGTTGATGGTTTGGATGAAGTAACTAATGAAAATAACTCAGAGAGAACAATCGGAGAGAAAAAGTCTAACCGGCAAATACCGGCATCACTGAAAGCAGCCAAAGATAACGATACGTCTTTGGGATGGTTATGAGTAATTTTTTCTCTAATAGTTAAAATTTTATTACCAAAGAAAGTCATGAAGTCATTACTAGTTAAAGTTAAAGGAATACTCGGCTCAATAGAGCTCTGACTCTTTGTCAGCCTGGCTACAGTGCTGAAAAGAAACCTGGGGTTGTTCTTATTTTCTTCAATTAGTGATGAGTAGTAAGATGTCCTAGCTGTACGGAGGGCTTTTTTATAGAGCAACAGACTCTTTTTCCAGGCTAAGTGAAGATCTTCTAAATTAGTGAGACGCCATTTCCTCTCTAACTTATGGGTTATCTGCTTTAAGCTGCGAGTTTGTGAGATATACCACAGAGTCAGGCACTTCTGATTTAAAGCTCTCTTTTTCAGAGGAGCTACAGCATCCAAAGTTGTCTTCAATGAGGATGTAAAACTATTGACGAGATACTCTTTCTCACTTACAGAGTTTAGGTAGCTACTCTGCACTGTGTTGGTATATGGCATTAGAGAACATATAGAAGGAATCATATCCTTAAACCTAGTTACAGTGCTTTCTGAAAGACTTCTAGTGTAATGAAACTTATTCCCCACTGCTGGGTAGTCCATCAGAGTAAATGTAAATGTTATTAATAAATGATCAGACAGAAGGGAGTTTTCAGGGAATACTGTTAAGTCTTCAATTTCCATACCATAAGTCAGAACAAGATCTAAGATATGATTAAAGTGGTGGGTGGACTCATTTACATTTTGAGCAAAGCCAATTGAGTCTAATAATAGATTAAATGCAGTGTTGAGGCTGTCATTCTCAGCATCTGTGTGGATGTTAAAATCGCCCACTATAATTAGACGGCGGTATCAAGAACCACGGCCCCTCGCGTGTCCATCATGATTAATGAGGTTGGCAAGGCAGTGCAATCTCAGACTGCAATAACTCTTGAACTCAGACGCAAATTGGATGACATCTTGGAGCAGATGCGTGCCTTGCAGTTGAAGTTGAAGATTTCAGAGGCCGGTGAATATTCTTAATTCATAAATGGGAATATACTTAATTCATAATTGGGATTTGGTTGTTCAAGTTGAACTGTTAAACTGTTTCACTGCTCAAGCCATAACATTACAGGCTTATCCAGCCTGAAGGTCAAATTGCCCGACTGTTTTCCTCCAGAGGAATTTCTTCGGCCTGGGGATCATTTGGGGGTTTCTTATCTCAACTCACAGAGACAATAAACTCTTTTCACAGGACTGAAGCATCCTCCATTAACGCCCCCCACCCCCTCCTATCTCCCATCAACATTCTCCACACCGGCGCCTGCTCATGTCACTCCTTTCCCCTTCTGTGGGGGTGGTGCAGTTTTAGCTGCAGCCCCCGTTACTCCCCCCAAGCCAACGGCGGTGCATCTCAGGGTTGCTGCGTGGCCTTCATCCACTTGCCTCAATAACAGACTTCTTCAAACTTAGTGCACATAAACAATGTCAAATGTGTATGTGCTGTCTTTAATTTTGATGTGTGCCATTATTATGGTAAACAAGTAATAATTGTGGACTAATTGCTGTCTGAGGTAACTAGAGTGTAAACATAATTTCTCCACTGTGAGATCAATAAAGTATATCTCAACTATCGCCGCAGTATCGTGCAGGCCTGTCCAACTGTGTGTCCATCCCAACAGTAGGTGGAATGTTTTGTTGTTCCCCATTTTGTTTTTGGCTTGCAGATTTTCTTCTGGTTTCTGAATCTTCCGTATTATGTATGAAGGGGCCCATACATCCTCCATCCTTAAACTCATTTTCAGCAGTCAGACAAACTCCTACAAGTGAAAATGACAGTTTACATAGAGTTTACAAAACAGTTGGCACTAAAGGGCATGCAAGCCTAAATTAGCTTTGCTCCCTGTGTTAATTTGATACCACGGCGAGCACTGGCTACCTGTCATTGCTCACTTGTGGCACATCATATTCAGTTTCCACCTCAAACGATAGATTGATTCCAGGCAAGTCGAGGCTGATGGATCACTCGCACCTTTTAAACAGAAGCACTCACGTTTACCTCCAAACAATCTAATTACAAGAGAGCCGGAGGAACCTGGATGAATCAGTTTGTGTCACAAACAGTGCTTTCACTTCAAATTTTCACATGCAGCTTCGACAAACATCAGCACAGACACAAAATGATAACAATAAAAAAAGGCACACAGTATTACAATCACACCATCACTTTCTTTTGAAGAAACTACAGCATGCTTTTTGCACATGAAATGCCACTTCCATCAATTACATCAATTCCAGCTGCAGCTGACAGTTTTGGTTGAATTACTGCAGTAAGCTAATTAAGAGGATAATGTATTAAGCTCAGCAGCATTTTGCAGTCAAGAAAAAAAAAAGCTTCTTCACTACACATTGCCCCCAGCTGTAGACAACCTGCAACAGAACAATGTTTGCAGAACATTTTTAGTGCTTCCTAAGCAGTAAGGGGACTAGACCTTGTTACTGTAGCACTTCATTGTTTTATCCATGATCTTGCTTTGGGGTAGTCTTAACTATATCAAGCACAGCAGACTGACTAAACAAGCTGTCATGGATCAGACAAAAGAGTGTAGCCAGTGTTTAATTAATGCTCATTAATGTTGACTGGCTAAATTACACAACACCGTGACCCAGAAGCCCACATCAATAATCAGCCAACAACATCAAAAAAGTCAGTGAAACTCCTCCTCTCATCCAATATGTGCAGGGATAAGCTCCATCTTTTCTATCACTCTGAACAAGAGAAGCATTAATAAATGATGGATATAATTTACAAAATGGTGATAAGCTTCAGTACCTTTCAGTTTATTCAGTATCTTATCCATTAAACAACAGTAAGGCCAAGTAAAACACAGAAGCATTTTTTTTTTTTTTCCAGAAGTAGTTGTGGCAGTGGGTGGGTGCGGGGCGGGGGGTAATCTATAGATTGATGTCAGCAAATGCACTTTGTCACATTTGTCACCATGGAGATGAAACCAAACATGGCCAGCAGGGACATTTTTCAGTAATGAGCGTCATCAATAGACTATTGACTTGCCAGTAGCTGACACACTGCTCAAGGTTTGAAAATGACGTGCTGGCTGCTGTCCTGCTTTCCTACCACAGCCCGTCTTCAGCTGAGCTCTGTGTGATTTTACAGGAAACTCAACAGTTCATAGCAATAATCCATCTATTTTCTTATGATGAACAAAAATCCAAAAAGACAAATACCAATACGCTAAAGAAATCAAAATTAAATGAAATTTAATAACTGCGATCCATTACAAGCTGTGTTTTTTACAGACCCCAAGCAGGTAGTATCATCAGATCACTTGAATATTGTCTATCCGATATGCATCTTAAAGGGGTTATATTGTTGAAAAATCTCACTCTCACTCACAATCCCCCTCAAAAATGTTGAAAAAAAAAAAGTCAAGATAACAGAAAAACTGCCTGACACAATTCTGTCTCACTGGATTAATGCTACTGTGTGTAAATTTACATTTATACTCTCTTCCTCTCACTCTTGCTCTCATTTACTGGGCCTCATGTATCAAAGTTACAGTGTAAATTTGAAGTACACCAAAGTTGCCGTGACATGTATCAAGCAGTGCGCACCTGCCCATTTCCGGCGTACGCCTGACGTGACCTTGATAAATGTGGCGGGTGAAAACAATCGGAATTATAATAAACACGCCCATAAATATTCAGACTCTGCTTCAGACACACCCTCATTTTACGACATGGAAGCCAGGAAGACGGCAAAGAAAAAGAACTCCACCAATCACGACGCGTGCCAATAGAGCATCAAAAGCGGCCGTCGTATCAGTTGTTTTGTAGTATAATCAAAAAAGTGTTACAATGGTCCCTTGTTTATCGCAGGAGTTACGTTCTAAAAAATAGCCCGTAATACGCAAAACTGCGACGTAGTCAGCATTTTTTTTTACAATTATTATAGACGTTTCAAAGCTGTAAAACCACTTTATACACTTTCTCAATCAGGCATGAACATTTTCTCACTTTTCTCTCGTGTGTAAACACTCTCAAAGTTCAAACCTTATTACAAAAATAAGACCAACCTGTTTTCAGGCCCAAACATTTGTTTGAGAAATAAAAATAGAATGTTTTCCTATAAATAATTATGATGGCTTTTAGAACTAACAAATTTAATTTTAACGATCAACGTACGAGGTTGGACACATAAGAAATTATTAATAGTGGCTGACCAGTATTTCACAGATCGCGCTTCTGCGTCCTGGCGCTGCGCCTTTTTCCACTCACACCTGGCTGCAGGTGTCTGTTTCCCAGTGACAAACACAGTTATAAGTAGTTGTTGGCGCTCTTTTTTCTTCTGGGCGAGAATATTCTTATAAACACACACGCAGACCACAATGCACTGTAAAAAAGGCATGCAAAATTGGACTAAAGAAATCCGCGAAACGATGAGGCAGCGAAAGGTGAACCGTGTTATAGCGAGGGACCACTGTATTCTCTTTTCACATGTCAAGAATTATTGACATGTGGATATTTGCTCACTCAATTAATAAGACACGCCTAATTTTTTGGATTTCTTTATTCTTAAAATGTATTTCTTTATTTATTTTATTGTGGCAAACGAATGGAGATGACACAACCTGATTGCAGCACGGGCGAAGGGAATGAGAACACTACAGTTGTAATTATCAATTTCATTGTCTAAAACGATCACACCACATAAAGTTAAGCTCAGCGCTGCTCTGGCTCCAGGCTCGATGTCTGGAGAAAAAGACGAGCAGCGCTTTCTTTGCAGTCAGCGCTGTGGCCACGGATCGTCCTCGAGACCAACAATCCTGCAAAAGCTGGATTTGTATTGATTATTATGTAGTATAATCAGGAAAGTGTTATTTATGTAACATATGCATTGATTTGTATAATGGCACTGTTTATCATGTTGATCATCTTCATTTTTATGTGGATTCCAGCGCTTGTTCATTTTGGCGTATAATTTACACCACCTCTCGACCTGGTGTATATTTTCAGCGCAGCGTACGCCAACGACCACATTGATAAATGCCAAGTAGCGCAGCCGTTTTGGCGTACACCCCATATATGCTCAAATATCGCCGTACGCACAATGATACATGAGGCCCACTGTGTGTAAATTAACATTTACACACTTTTATCCAGTGAGGCAGAGAGCCCCATCAGAGCCCCATTTAACAATGTGATATAGTTTTGAAGAAGGGAGCAAATGCTATGTCCATCAAATGAATGTGTTTTTAACTTTTTAACTGTTATGTATGACCTATACATAACATAAAATGACATGAAATATCGGAAATATGAAATCTGCATAATTTAAGTTAAACTGCCTCAAGTTGTCACTCTTACAGTAGATTACAAAACATTATGAATCTTATTTTAATTTTTTTCTGCTAGACATAGACCAACTGATGTCTGAGGAGTAGCCACCATATGGAGCAAATGGCCCCTTACTTCAAGCACTGAGGGACTATTAGCTCATACCACTCTTTTAATTTTATTTAACCTTTATTGAACCAGGGTGAACTCATTGAGATTAAGAATCTCTTTTTGAAGAGTGTCCTGGCCAAAAGGCAGAGCAGAGTTACATACACATTTACATTTACACTGAAAACAAACACTTGAATGAGATAATATAATCAGGTAAAACATCAACAAGTCAGAGACTTTGTTTCAAGATCCATCAAGAGTGATTTAAAAGTATTTAATGGCACTAGCTCTTTCAGCCTAAACTCATTTTGGAGTTCACTCCTAGAGTGTGGCGCTGCAAACTTAAAGGCCTTTTTCTCCATCTCAGTGTGTACTCTGGGCACTGAAAGCAAGAGAATGTCCTGGGAATGCAAGCTGTAGTTGCCGTAGCACCTCTGTTCAACGAGTCTTTGCAAATATGGAGGAACAGTTCCAATAATAAACTTATAAATCAGAAGATACCAATGTTTTAGTCTGTGAAACGCCAGAGATGGCCACCCCAACCGGGCGTACATAAACAATGCTGAGTCAGTGACCTCATGTTTGTAATAAAACACAGTGCCCCGTGAAAAATAGTGTCCAAAGCATGCAAAAATTCAGTGGAGGCATTCATATAAATAACATCACCATAATCAAGAACAGACATAAAAGTTGCAGTGACAAGTTTCTTGTGGGCTTCAAAAGATGAACAAGATTTAATACGAAAGTAAAAACCAAGTTTTAACTTCAATCTGAGTCAATGTTTGTATGTGGAGCTTAAAAGATAAACAATTGTCCATTAAAATGCAAAGAGATTTATATTATGTTACCAACTCAATTTGATACACATCAAGTGACGGAATAGGAGGCAAATGATCAAGAGTTGCTTTACTTTCGGAGAAAATCATGTATTTTGTCAAACTATGAATGGTTGATTCCTGTTTTGTAGCAAAGTCCCAAGGTCAGCCTGTTAGTGCTGAAGACTGCAGTCCCACAGACTGACATACAACCCCAATTCAAATGAAGTTGGGTGTTGAGTAAAATGTAAATAAAAACAGAATACAATGATTTGCAAATACTCTTCAACCTATATTCAGTTGAATACACGACAAAGACAAACAAATTAATGTTCAAACTGATAAACTTGATTGTTTCTGTGCAAATATTTGCTCATTTTGAAATGGATGCCTGCAACACATTTCAAAAAAGCCGGGACAGTGGTATGATTACCATTGTGTCAGAGTGGGGCAAAAAGTATTTAGTCAGTCCCTGACTGTGCAAGCTCTAGTATTTAGGAAGATAAGAGAGGTCTATAATTTTCAACATAAATACACTTGAATTGTGAGAGACAAAATTAGAAAAAAAAAATCCAGAAAATCACATTGTAGGATTTTTAAAGAATTTATTTGAAAATTATGGTGGAAAATAATGATTTGGTCACCCACAAACAAGCAAGATTTCTGGCTCTCACAGACCTGTGTTCTTCTTTAATAAGCTCTTCTGTCCTCCACCTGTTACCTGTATTAATGACACCTGTTGGAACTCATTATCTGTATAAAAGACACCTATCCACAGCCTCAAACAGTCAGACTCCAAACTCAACCATGGCCAAGACCAAAGAGCTGTCGAAGGACACCAGGAAGAAAATTGTCGCTGTGCACCAGGCTGGGAAGAGTGAATCTACAATAGTCAAGCAGGTTGGTGTGAATAAATCAACTGTGGGAGCAATTGTAAGAAAATGGAAGACATACAAGACCACAGATAACCTCCCTCGATCTGGGGCTCCAAGCAAGATGTCATCCTGTGGGGTCAAAATGATCATGAGAACGGTGAACAAAAATCCCAGAACTACATGGCGGGACCTGATGAATGACCTGCAGAGAGCTGGGACCAAAGTAACAAAGGCTACACACTACGCAGAGAGCGAGTCAAATCCTGCAGTGGTAGGCGTGTCCCCCTGCTTAAGCCAGCACATGTCTAGGCCCATCTGAAGTTTGCCAAAGAGAGAGCATGTGGATGATCCAGAAAAGGATTGGGAGAATATCATGTGGTCAGATGAAATCAAAGTAGAACATTTTGGTTAAAACTCAACTCGTCATGTTTGGAGGAAGAAGAATGCTGAGTTGCATTCCAAGAACCCCATACCTACTGTGAAGCATGGGGGTGGAAACATCATGCTTTGGGGCTGTTTTTCTGCAAAGGGGACAGGACGACTGATCCATGTTAAGGGAAGATGAACGTGGCCATGTATCGTGAGATTTTAAGCCAAAACCTCCTTCCATCAGTGACAGCATTGAAGATGCAATGTGGCTGGGTCTTCCAGCATGACAATGATGCCAAACACACTGCTCAGGCACCAAAGGAGTGCCTCCGTAAAAAGCATTTCAAGGTCCTGGAATGGCCAAGCCAGTCTTCAGAACTCAACCCCATAGAAAATTTGTTGAGGGAGTCCGTGAAAGTCCGTGTTGTCCAGCAACAGCCCCACAACATCAGTGCTCTAGAGGAGATCTGCATGGAGGAATGGACCAAAATACCAGCTACAGTGTGTGCAAACCTGGTGAAGACTTACAGGAAACGTTTGACCTCTGTCACTGCCAACAAAGATTATGTTACAAAGTACTGAGTTGAATTTTTGTTAGTGACCAAATACTTGTTTTCCACCATAAACACACATGGTACCCGCACATGGTACACTGTACTGTCCACTGTACATCTCCTTTCTTTCACCGTTATACAGAAGCGCGGTGAACTCTTTGTTTTTGCTCAACACTCAATAAGTGTTTGAGAACTGAGGACACTAATTGTTGAAGCTCTGTAGGTAGAATGCTTTCCCGTTCTTGCTTGATGTACGACTTCAGTTGTTCAACAGTCTGGCCGGCCAGTCTACAAGCCCCATTCCAATGAAGTTGGGACATTGTTTAAAATGCAAATAAAAACAGAATACAATGATTTGCAAATCCTCTTCAACCTATATTCATTTGAATACACCACCAAGGCAAGATATTTAAAGTTGACACTGATAAACTTTATTGTTTTTGTGAAAATATTTGTTCATTTTGAAATGAATGCCTGCAACATGTTTCAAAAAAGCAAGGACAGTGGTATGTTTACCATTGTGTTACATCACATTTCCTTCTAACACCACTCAATAAGCGTTTGGGAACTGAGGACACAAATTGTTGAAGCTTGTAGGTGGAATTCTTTTCAATTCTTGCTTGATGTACGACTTCAGTTGTTCCACAGTCCTGAGTCTCTGTTGTATTTTACGCTTCATAATGCGCCACACATTTTCAAAGGGCGACAGGTCTGGACTGCAGGCAGGCCAGTCTAGTACCCGCACTCTTTTACTATAAAGCCACACTGTTGTAACACATGCAGAATGTGGCTTGGCATTGTCTTGCCATGCCATGGGCACTAACACACCCCAATACCATCACAGATGCTGGCTTTTGAACTTTGTGCTAGTATCAATCTGGATGGTCTCTGTCCTCTTTTGTCCAGAGGACACGACGTCCATGATTTCCAAAAACAATTTGAAATGTGTACTCCTCAGACCACAGCACACTTTTCCACCTTGTGTCTGTCCATTTCAAATGAGCTGCATTTCTGGATGTTGTTGACGTATGGCTTTCACTTTGCACGGTAGAGTTTTAACTTGCGCTTGTTGATGTAGCTACGAACTGTGAAAACTGACAATTTCTTTCGAAAGTGTTCATTAGAAGTCACAGAACTCTGACTCTTGCTTGCCTCTACTGGTGGTTGGCTCTCACTGCGGTATTGTATCACTTCCTGTTCCGGAGCACAGCGGTGTTCTGCTGTATCTGTTAGCTGTTTTAATCTGCGTAGTTAGATTGATCTAGATAACTAGATAACAATTTGTTTCACAGTGTAATCTTCACGTGCCTTAACTAAAGCACTCCCTCTGCTGAATCACCTCTAAATTATTTACACATTATTCACTTTGTGTGTTTTTAGGAATCCACTAGCTTAGCGCAGCTACCAGCTCTTAGCCGGTTTAGCATGGCGGCTTCTCCTGTCTCTCCCGCACTTTTCTGCTCTTGGTGTGAAATGTTTAGTTATTCCTTGGCCTCCTTTAGCAGTAATGGTACTTGTAATAAGTGTAGCTTATTCGTAGCTTTGGAGGCAAGGCTGGGCGAATTGGAGATTCGGCTCCGCACCTTGGAAAATCCTACAGCTAGCAAGGCCCCTGTAATTGGTGCGGACAAAGGTAGATTAGCCGCCGTTAGCTGTCCACCAGCAGATCCCGAGCAGCTGGGAAAGCAGGCCGGCTGGGTGACTGTGAGAAGGAAGCGTAGTCCTAAACAGAAGCCCCTTGTACACCACCAACCCGTTCACATTTCTAACTGTTTTTCCCCACTCGGCGACACACCCGCCGAGGATCAAACTCTGGTTATTGGCGACTCTGTTTTGAGAAATGTGTTGTTAGCAACACCAGCAACCATAGTCAATTGTCTTCCAGGGGCCAGAGCAGGCGACATTGAAGGAAATTTGAAACTGCTGGCTAAGGCTAAGTGTAAATTTGGTAAGATTGTAATTCACGTCGGCAGTAACGACACCCGGTTACGCCAATCGGAGGTCACTAAAAGTAACATTGAATCGGTGTATATCTTTGCAAAAACAATGTCGGACTCTGTAGTTTTCTCTGGGCCCCTCCCCAATCAGACCGGGACTGACATGTTTAG
The DNA here is from genome assembly GCF_902500255.1 of Thalassophryne amazonica. Classification (NCBI taxonomy): domain Eukaryota; kingdom Metazoa; phylum Chordata; class Actinopteri; order Batrachoidiformes; family Batrachoididae; genus Thalassophryne; species Thalassophryne amazonica. The sequence continues at coordinate 63,638,222 of NC_047116.1, read as the reverse complement.
CTGCATGTTCTCCTTGAATTGCTGGCTGTCTGAGTGGTGCCCAAAAAATGAGGTGGGCTTCATAGATAATTGGCAAAGCTTCTGGGGAAAACCTGGTCTTGTTAGGAGAGACAGCATCCATCCCACGTTGGATGGAGCAGCTCTCATTTCTAGAAATCTGGCCAATTTTCTTAAACCCTCCAAACTGTGACTATCCAGGGTTGGGACCAGGAAGCAGAGATGTAGTCTTACACACCTCTCTGCAGCTTCTCTCCCCCTGACATCCCCCCAATACCCCATCCCCGTAGAGACGGTGCCTGCTCCCAGACAACCAACATCCAGTAAAAATCTATTTAAGCATAAAAATTCAAAAAGAAAAAATAATATAGCACCTTCAACTGCACCACAGACTAAAACAGTTAAATGTGGTTTATTAAACATTAGGTCTCTGTCTTCTAAGTCCCTGTTAGTAAATGATATAATAATTGATCAACGTATTGATTTATTCTGCCTTACAGAAACCTGGTTACAGCAGGATGAATATGTTAGTTTAAATAAGTCAACACCACCGAGTCACACTAACTGTCAGAATGCTCGTAGCACAGGCCGAGGGGGAGGATTAGCAGCAATCTTCCCCTCCAGCTTATTAATTAATCAAAGACCCAGACAGAGCTTTAATTCATTTGAAAGATTGACTCTTAGTCTTGTCCATCCAAATTGGAGGTCTCAAAAAACAGTTTTATTTGTTATTATCTATCGTCCACCTGGCCATTACTGTGAGTTTCTTTGTGATTTTTCAGACCTTTTGTCTGACTTAGTGCTTAGCTCATATAAGATAATTATAGTGGGTGATTTTAACATCCACATAGATGCTGAGAATGACAGCCTCAACACTGCATTTAATCTATTATTAGACTCAGTTGGCTTCACTCAAAATGTAAATGAGCCCACCCACCACCTTAGCCACACTTTAGATCTTGTTCTGACATATGGCATAGAAATTGAAGACTTAACAGTATTCCCCGAAAATCCCTTTTTGTCTGATCATTTCTTAATAACATTTACATTTACTTTAATGGACTACCCAGCAGTGTGGAATAAGTTTCATTACAGTAGAATTCTTTCTGAAAGCACTGTAACTAGGTTTAAGGATATGATTCCTTCTTTGTTATGTTCCTCAATGCCATATACCAACACAGTGCAGAGTAGCTACCTAAACTCTGTGAGTGAGACAGATTATCTCGTCAATAGCTTTACATCCTCATTGAGCACAACGTTAGATGCTGTAGCTCCTCTGAAAAAGAGAGCCTTAAATCAGAAGTGCCTGACTCCGTGGTATAACCCACAAACTCGCAGCTTAAAGCAGATAACCTGTAAGCTGGAGAGGAAATGGTGTCTCACTAATTTATAAGATCTTCATTTAGCCTGGAAAAAGAGTCTGTTGCTCTATGAAAAAGCCCTCCGTAAAGCTAGGACATCTTACTATTCATCACTAACTGAAGAAAATAAGAACAACCCCAGGTTTCTTTTCAGCACATTAGCCAGGCTGACAAAGAGTCAGAGCTCTATTGAGCTGAGTATTCCTTTAACTTTAACTAGTAATGACTTCATGACTTTCTTTGCAAATAAAATTTTAACTATTAGATAAAAAAATATTCATAACCATCCCAAAGACATATCTTTAAGTTCGACTGCTTTCAGTAATGCTGGTATTTGGTTAGACTTTTTCTCTCTGATTGTTCTGTCTGAGTTACTTTCATTAGTCACTTCCTCCAAACCATCAACATGTCTATTAGACCTCATTCCTACCAGGCTGCTCAAGGAAGCCCTACCATTAATTAATGCTTCGATCTTAAATATGATCAATCTATCTTTATTAGTTGACTATGTACCACAGGCTTTTAAGGTGGCAGTAATTAAACCATTACTTAAAAAGCCATCACTTGACTCAGCTATCTTAGCTAATTATAGGCCAATCTCCAACCTTCCTTTTCTCTCAAAAATTCTTGAAAGGGTAGTTGTAAAAGAGCTAACTGATCATCTGCAGAGGAATGGTCTATTTGAAGAGTTTCAGTCAGGTTTTAGAATTCATCATAGTACATCATAGTATTAGTGAAGGTTACAAATTATCTTCTTATGGCCTCAGACAGTGTACTCATCTCTGTGCTTTTCCTGTTAGACCTCAGTGCTGCTTTTGATACTGTTGACCATAAAATTTTATTACAGAGATTAGAGCATGCCATAGGTATTAAAGGCACTGTGCTGCGGTGGTTTGAATCATATTTATCTAATAGATTACAATTTGTTCATGTAAATGGGGAGTCTTCTTCACAGACTAAGGTTAATTATGGAGGTCCACAAGGTTCTGTGCTAGGACCAATTTTATTCACTTCATACATGCTTCCCTTAGGCAGTATTATTAGAAAGCATTGCTTAAATTTTCATTGTTACACAGATGATACCCAGCTTTATCTATCCAGGAAGCCAGAGGACACACACCAATTAGTTAAACTGCAGGAATGTCTTACAGACATAAAGACATAGATGACCTCTAATTTTCTGCTTTTAAATTCAGATAAAACTGAAGTTATTATACTTGGCCCCACAAATCTTAGAAACATGGTGTCTAACCAGATCCTTACTCTGGATGGCATTACCCTGACCTCTAGTAATACTGTGAGAAATCTTGGAGTCATTTTTGATCAGGATATGTCCTTCAATGCGCATATTAAGCAAATATTTAGGACTGCTTTTTTGCATTTGCGCAATATCTCTAAAATTAGAAAAGTCTTGTCTCAGAGTGATGCTGAAAAACTAATTCATGCATTTATTTCCTCTAGGCTGGACTATTGTAATTAATTATTATCAGGTTGTCCTAAACGTTCCCTGAAAAGCCTTCAGTTAATTCAAAATGCTGCAGCTAGAGTACTGACGGGGAGTAGAAGGAGAGAGCATATTTCACCCATATTGGCCTCTCTTCATTGGCTTCCTGTTAATTCTTCACAGACTATGGTTAATTATGGAGTTCCACAAGGTTCCAATGTCACAAGTTCCACAAGGTTCGAATGTCACGGGCATTCAATGTTCATTTTCAACAAGTAGCTTACGTGTAGAACGTTAAGATAAAATAAGACAAGATAAGATAAGATAAACTTTATTGCTCTCACAGAGGAGAAATTCACATGTTACGTCAGCTCTTAAAAAAACACAAGATGGGTGCAAATGGGAAAATGTTCATCAAACAGCGTGTGCAAAGATATGCAATAATAATACTTGTAACAGTACAAGACATAGGTTCTCCAGAGTCTCTGAATCTTCTGATTATATTATGGACTGTAGATGATGGAATCCCTAAATTCCTTGCAAGTGAACGTAGAGAAACATTGTTCTTAAATTGTTTGACTATTTTTCACTCAGTTGTTCACAAAGTGATGATCCTTGCACCATCTTTGCTTGTGAATGGCTGAGCCTTTTGGGGGTGCTCATTTTATACCCAGTCATGACACTCACAATTAGTGTCTTCAGTTCCCAAACACTTATTGGGTGTTGTTAGAAAGAAAGGTGATGTAACACAGTGGTAAACATACCACTCTCCCAGCTTTTTTGAAACGTGTTGCAGGTATCCATCTCAAAATGAGCAAAACAGTAAAGTTTATCAGTTTGAACATTAATTTGCTTATCTTTGTGGTGTATTCAATTAAATATAGGTTGATGAGGATTTGCAAATCATCTTATCTGTTTTTATTTACATTTCATGCAATGTCCCAACTTCATTGGAATTGGGGTTGTAAAGTTATTTGTCGCTCCTTGTACTTTTTGTATGAGGGCCATGTTGAAATGTTTTGTCAATTAAACATGCTGCAATATATTTAAAAAGGTTTTGTGTTACGAGTGTGTTATACTAAATTTTGACACCTTTTGACACTTTTTACCAGAAGTTAATATCAACCTCAAATATTGGTACTGGCCTCCAAACCGTGCCAATAATTGGTGTTGTTATCGGCCCTTAAAAATCCACATTGGTTGACCCCTAGTATATATATATATATATATATATATATATATATATATATATATAGTTTCCTCCTCCCTGTCTTTGTGGTGTATTCAGTTAAATATAGGTTGAAGAGGATTTGCAAATCATCATATTCTGTTTTTATTTACATTTCATGCAACGTCCCAACTTCATTGGGGTTGTAAAGTTATTTGTAGCTCCTTGTACTTTTTGTATGAGGGCCATGTTGAAACGTTCTGTCAATTAAACATATGCTGCAATATATTTAAAAAGGTTTTGTGTTACAAGTGTGTTATACTAAATTTTGACACTTTTTACCACAAGTAAATATTAACCTCAAATATTGGTACTGGCCTCCAAACCGTGTCAATAATTGGTGTTGTTATCAGCCCTTAACTATATATATATATATATATATATATATATATATATATATATATATATATATATATATATATATATATATATATATATATATACGTGGTCTATTAGATAATAAACAGACCCTTTTATTTTTTTTTAACTATATGGATTTGAATGACGTGCGATTACACCAATCATGCTTGAACCCTCGTGCGCATGCGTGAGTTTTTTCACGAGTGTCGGTGACGTCATTTCCCTGTGGGCAGGCCTCGAGTGAGATGTGGTCCCGCCCTCTCGGCTGAATTCCTTTGTTTCACATGCTGCTCGAGACGGTGCGCGTTGCTTTATCAACATTTTTTCTGGACCTGTGAGGAATATCCGAGTGGACACTATTAGAGAAATTAAGCTGGTTTTTGGTGAAAGGTTTAACGGCTGATGAGAGATTATGGGGTGTTTCTGTCGGTGTAAGGACTTCCCACAGAGCTGGACGTCGCGCAGCGCTTCCAGGCGCCGTCGTCGGCCTGTTTCGACCTGAAAGCATCCTAATTTAAGGCTTAATTCACCCAGGACGTCGTGAGAGAACAGAGAAGATTCAGAAGAGGCTGGCATGAGGACTTTATTGCGACATTCCACTGTTTAAGGACATTTTTTAATGAAAGACATGCGCGTAAATTCTCCGAGTCATTTCCGTGACGACTCGGCGAATCTGTGTGCGCCGCGACAGGAAAAACACCTCCGTGTTGAAAACCATTTGTAAAATTCAGGCGGCTGTTGATGGCTTTCAACAAGTGAGTAACTGAGAAATTGTTTAACAGCTTGGGCATGTTCCAACTTGCCCGTTAAGGTTTCCAACGGAGGTGTTTTTCCTGTTGCGACCCCCCGCAGTCGGGTCCAGCCCGACACGCGACTCTGCCCACACGTTCTTTCATTACAAAATGTCCGTTAACAATGGAATGTCCGAATAAACTCCTCATGCCGACTTCTTCTGAAAGTTCTCTGTTCTCTGACGACTTCCTGGATCAACAGAGCCTGAAATGTGGAAGTTTTCAACTTGAAACGGCGAGACGCTGCCGCCTCAAAGCGCAGATCGCCTTACGGCGATACTACCAGACCAAAATCTCTCATCAGCTGTTAAAATTTTTACCAAAAACCAGCTGAATTTATCGAATGGTGTCCACTCAGTTGTGCCTTACAGTTTTGAAAAAATTTTTATCAAACAAAGCAGCAGTCTCTGAGCCATTCCTAAACAATGAAAAAACGATGAGAGGGTGGGCGACTCCTCACTCAAAGACTGCCCACAGGCGAATGACGTAACCGACAGGCGTGAAAAAAACTCTTGCATGCCTACGAGGGTTCAAGCATGTCTGATGTAATCACACGTGATTCAAATCCCTATGGTTTTTGAAAAAATAATAAGGTCGGATACTTTTCTAATAGACCTTGTATATATATATATATATATAGTTTCCTGCTCCTTGACAACTGTAAGGGCCTCTTCACACATAACACGAAAGACGAAGAACTCGGAAGAAAATTTGTGAACCAATCACGAAATGGGGAACCATGAACCATTGTGCAGATGCATGAACACAGTGCGAGCAGCTGGAATGTGTTGCACCACATCGCACGGGTGATGTGGAGAAAATTAACATAAAGAACAAGCTGTATAATTACTGACTATCACTGGGTTGATATTAATATTAAATAAAAGGGAACACAATACAGAACCCTGCAGTTAAATAACCCTGGTTATCTATATGATTTGAACCTGCAATTTACAAAAGTTCTGGTTACCACACAGAAACTTTACCACTACACTACAATCACTGTGTTATAACTGGAGCGTAAAATGGTAAAAATCAACAAGGAGATGAACTTTTTTTTAAAGAGAAAAAAAAAGCATGTAATAACTGACAAAACGGCATTTGTTACAATGTATTTTTGTTGATATGTGACTGAAAGTGGCATATTTGTGGCACTGTTGGCTTGTCATATTGTCATAGTCCTGCAGCGCATGTGTTCTGCCAGACACGCGTGTCTAACCGGACACGCGTGGCATTCAGATCACCTTATTATGAATTTAAGATATTTTAAGACATGAAGGAAAATGGAAAATGGATATGATGGAAAATAATTGGCGGGTTGCATTGAGTGACACATAGCGACACTCAGCGAGCTGAATCCATACTCCAGAGCCCCACTAGCAGAGACTGCTAGTAGTACTTTGTTGTTATGGACCAACTGTGTCTGTCAATTCTGTGCATTTTATTACAAATATCTGAGATAGTATGGGCTGCTTTGAAGTTACTTGTACTAATGAACTCTCCTGTATTTCTTTTGTGTGATATGCATGCATTTTTTAATTTGAATATTAGCGCCGTTAACACTATTAGCAGGTATCATAGCTCCACTGTGGTTATTGAAGTAATAAGCTGATTGTAATTTTTATTAACCACACCCACATCATCTGCCATAATAACTATGGGTCAGTCCTCAAAAATATACATGAAGAAAACACTGAAAGCAAGACTTTAAGATATAGCTTGTTTATCATCTTTAAAATTAAGGCATGTTTAGACTTTATTCGCTCAGGTCATGCTGGTCTTGCCCGCATAAACACTGCCAACATCCAGAGTTGCCCTATTTCAGCTTCAAAACGACTCTTCCAAAAACCTATGTGTGGGTTTGTCCAATATACATACAGCCTATGATCTGTTATTCATGTAAAGTTATTTCTAATAATGCATGCACTTCTACATTCACCTGATTATGATAGCAGTTATCCAAAAATTGATAGCCACAAAACAAATAAAATGGAGAATAACAGTGAAATGTCTCTATTTGCCACAGTCTCATAATAACACAGTGGAGTGCTGTTCATTCTACCATTCAAAACAATTTCCGTAACATAAAAAAATGTCATTAATTGTGATTGATGATGGCTTGCAGACATTATTTCACAATTTTGCTGTACCTGCTACTGTGCAGAACCAAGCCATTACTCTGTGTTACCACATATTCCACCTCCCATTTGTGAAATGCTATAATGTAGCCTGCATCTGAACAGTCTTATGTAGTCACTAGTAAGAAATGGCAATTAACATAAAAAGAGCCATAACTTTGCCAATAAAATTTGTCACACAGTCTATGACAACTTCCATATAGTTGACATGCTAAGAGCTCAGAATGTACAGTAGTGTTCAGAATAATAGTAGTGCTATGTGACTAAAAAGATTAATCCAGGTTTTGAGTATATTTCTTATTGTTACATGGGAAACAAGGTACCAGTAGATTCAGTAGATTCTCACAAATCCAACAAGACCAAGCATTCATGATATGCACACTCTTAAGGCTATGAAATTGGGCTATTAGTAAAAAAGTGGAAAAGGGGGTGTTCACAATAATAGTAGTGTGGCATTCAGTCAGTGAGTTCATCAATTTTGTGGAACAAACAGGTGTGAATAAGGTGTCCCCTATTTAAGGATGAAGCCAGCACCTGTTGAACATGCTTTTCTCTTTGAAAGCCTGAGGAAAATGGGACATTCAAGACATTGTTCAGAAGAACAGCGTAGTTTAATTAAAAAGTTGATTGGAGAGGGGAAAACTTATACGCAGGTGCAAAAAACTATAGGCTGTTCATCTAAAATGACCTCCAATGCTTTAACATGGACACAAAAAACAGAGACGCGTGGAAGAAAATGGAAAACAACCATCAAAATGGATAGAAGAATAACCAGAATGGCAAAGGCTCACCCATTGATCAGCTCCAGGATGATCAAAGACAGTCTGGAGTTACCTGTAAGTGCTGTGACAGTTAGAAGACGCCTGTGTGAAGCTAATTTATTTGTGGAAGAATCCCCCGCAAAGCCCTTCTGTTAAATAAAAGACATGTGTAGAAGAGGTTCCAATTTGCCAAAGAACACATCAACTGGCCTAAAGAGAAATGGAGGAATATTTGGTGGACTGATGAGAGTAAAATTGTTCTTTTTGGGTCCAAGGGCCGCAGACAGCTTGTGAGATGACCCCCAAACTCTGAATTCAAGCCACAGTTCACAGTGAAGACAGTGAAGCATGGTGGTGCAAGCATCATGGTATGGGCATGTTTCTCCTACTATGGTGTTGGGCCTATATATATCACATACCACGTATCATGGATCAGTTTGGATATGTCAAAATATTTGAAGAGGTCATGTTGCCTTATGCTGAAGAGGACATGCCCTTGAAATGGGTGTTTCAACAAGACAACAACCCCAAGCACACTAGTAAACAAGCAAAATCTTGGTTCCAAACCAACAAAATGAATGCCTCGCAGATGTGAAGAAATCATGAAAAACTGTGGTTATACAGCTAAATACTAGTTTAGTGCTAAAAAAGAAGTTTGAACATAATAGTTTTGAGTTTGTAGCATCAAGAGTAGATGCTACTATTATTGTGAACACCCCCTTTTCTACTTTTTTACACTAATAGCACAATTTCATAGCCTTAAGAGTGTGCATATCATGAATGCTTGGTCTTGTTGGATTTGTGAGAATCTACTGAACCTACTGGTACCTTGTTTCCCACGTAACAATAAGAAATATACTCAAAACCTGGATTAATCTTTTTAGTCACATAACACTACTATTATTCTGAACACTACTATATATATATATATATATATATATATATATATATATATATATATATATATATATATATATATATATATATATATATATATATATATATATATATTCCAGAACAGAACCATTTATGTTAAATAATGGTAACTGGTTAATTGTTGTGATGCTCTAGTCTGCTGTCTTCCCCCTCCCTTCCTGATGCTGCAGTTTGGAGCTAATTCAGCACACCTGTTTGTAATCACCTGCTGCAGTATTTACATCCTGGTCCTTTCACATCACAGATGCCAGAAACTCAGTTTTGCTCAGCTAGTACCTGGGCCTCACTTTATGTCGTGGACTACTGCTCTGTACGTTTGTGCTGTTTTCGTGGATTAAGATTTTTTTTTTTTTCTGTACTCTTTGCTTCCAGTGTTCCTGCGTCCCGTTATCTCCAATCATAGCCACCTGGTCCTGTTCTGACTTCATCTGCTCATTCTGGTTGAGTCTGTGGCTCCCTGCCCTGGTGCCTCCTCTACAACTCTTGGAGCTGTGGCTGTTCATTTATTCAATAAACTATTCATTGTTTTTTTTTTCATGTTCTGTTCCCAGCATTTTTGGGTCTAACATTCTCATCTGGGTTCGCCGTAACAGGAGTTTCTGGCTGATGAGAACAATGGTTCTGGATGATGTTGATCGGGGCTCCCTCTGGAGAGGATGTGGCTTGCTCCTCGGTGATGGGGGCTGAAGCTGCTCCGTCGACATCAAGGGTACTGGCAAGTCTGCTCTCCACCTCGCCGCTGGGGCAGTTGGGCTCTCCTTTGATGTGGCTCCTCTTCTTGGATCATGGGGCCCTGCCTGAGTCACTTATAGCAGCCGGTGCCATCCACTGTGGAGTGGACTGAGTAGTCAAGTAGGACGATGAAAAGACGGCGGAAGGAGCAGCAAGAGATACTTTGGGCAAGGGTAACACCTGGTGGTTAAGACCCTCCAAAAATGTCAAGGGGTCCAATGCCCAATCCGGAGGACTATCATTCTTCAACACTGACTCTGATAAAGAGAGCTCAGGCAGGATTTCGACAGCCCATGGATAGTCTTTGACCACATTCCAAGCCTTATCCACACATTCCTTTGTCATCCTCTTCTTCCAGAATGCATGAAAGCTGAAAGATTTGAAGATTACGGGACTGGGAAGGCTGCTTGCAGAATTATTCATGGGCAGGTCCATTCTGTTACAGTAGGGGTGAACCAAGGGACAAGAAGAACTCCAATATGCAGGACAGCCCAGACACAGAAGAAGGTATTAAAGCACAGTTTTATCCAGACACGTTAGGTCAAGACAGAGTCAAATGTGAAGCCAAGATGAGGTGATGGGAATCTTATTCATACATAGGTGAATGCAAACCAAGGAGTCCTCTTCACACACAGGTGCAGATAAACTGAGGAATCATCTTTGCAGCAATGCTGACAAATGCAGGGATCTTGGAGGTGCAGACAAACTTAGGTAACTCTTCTTGGGAAAGCAGATAAACACAGCAAGAATGGAAAACTAGGAGTCATAAAGGTGTGAACAAACAAATAAATCTCTTCTTCAAAAGCATGAGTTGCAACTGAAGAAGTATTTTCAAAAGGTGAGTATAAATTGAGAAATCTTTAAAGGAGAGTGCACTAAAAAGTCTCTTCATAACAGGTGAGTACTAAACACAGAGGTCAGACTGAGCCAAGGAATGTCTTGGAAGTGTACTCAAAACCAAACCTCAAGTCTTTTCTTCTTGTAAAAAAAAAAAAAAAAAACAGGTTTCAACCAAAAGTCTTTTCATCTTATTCAAGAACAGGATTTAACCAAAGGTTTTGTCATCATACTCCACAACTACCAAGTGTTTTCTTTCCATTCAAAACAGGATTAACCAAAAGTATTTTCTTACTCAAAAAGGGTTAACCCAGTGACAGGAGTTAACACAGAAAATTCCTCTTTCTTAAAGAGTGAGTTCAAGTCCAAGGTGCAAACCTACTCAACAGTCGAAATGTAAACAATGTCAACGAACAATGTCTTGAACGTCCCATTTTCCTCAGGCTTTCAAAGAGAAAAGTATGTTCAACAGGTGCTGGCTTCATCCTTAAATAGGGGACACCTGATTCACACCTGTTTGTTCCACAAAATGGACGAACTCACTGACTGAATGCCACACTACTATTATTGTGAACACCCCCTTTTCTACGTTTTTTTTTTTTTTTACTAATAGCCCAATTTCATAGCCTTAAGAGTGTGCATATCATGAATGCTTGGTCTTGTTGGATTTGTGAGAATCTACTGAATCTACTGGTGCCTTGTTTCCCATGTAACAATAAGAAATATACTCAAAACCTGGATTAATCTTTTTAGTCACACAGCACTACTATTATTCTGAACACTACTGTAAAATGATTCTATTCTGTCACTGTTGTTTTTTTTGTTGTTGTTGTTGTTGAACAGTGTACACCACAGATAAATGCCACAAAGGAAACGAATGCCTGCCACAAATACTACAATACTTTAAATGTACAAAGTCTCATCATGACAGCACTCCTGATTTTGTTTCATCGTTTCATTTGGGAAAAAGAATGAAAGAAGCAAGTAATAGCAGTTTGGTTTCAACATACATGCAACAAACAGCTCCATGTTCGTTATTGCTTCTGTTGTAATTACCAATCCTGGCAAGCTTTTTGCTTTCACTCAGCTCACTGAGAAGCTTCAGAACTATCCCGATTGCAGCAGTGTGGAGAAAAAAAAAATACAACTTGAATGTGCTTAAGAATAAACACAGTATACTGTAAGGATATCCATGAATACTGGTTCACTGTCTGATGACAATCCAAATTTAAATATATGTTTGCATTGGACTGATTTGATGCTGGCGTGTGCTGCATTTTTGTCCTGTGAGGTTTAAAACTATTCTTCAGGCTTAGTATGTTAAGAAATTTCACTTGTTCAGTTGCAAAGCACAGCCCTTTCAAACCATTGCTTACATTACATTTGTTATGCAACATGCACAATTTGTAAATGTAGCCAAGTGTTTCTGTGTAGGCTCTCAGTTGTCCAGGTGGTTTCCATAGTAGAGAAGCTTGAATCTTCGACTGGACTGGGTTGCTTGACGTGAGGACATTTCGCTTCAAATCACAGAAGCTTCCTCAGCTAAAATTCTTGCTCTGGTAGTCTTACTTCTGTCTTGACTCTTGTAGGGAAGAATAAACCAGAAGCCAACAAAAGCTGGAGTTTTTTAACCTAACCAGACCCCACTTACCGAGAGGCTGACTGCTATAGGCTAGTGACTAAACAATATCTCTAATTATCACCTATTGTGCTCTAGTTAGCACTCTCCTAATGACAGGACGGAAGCCTCCCCTGATGGCTCCCTTGACGACTCTCTCCTGATGACGTGAATGACTCATTACCACGAACAAAAGACTGAAACTGCTTTGACCTGAGTACCACATTGTAAACAGGGGACAAAGCGTGTCTGAGACCCGCTCCGCGGTTAAGGCTGGGTTTCAACTGTCCTCGACCTCCTGTTGCTTGATTTTAACCCATGTGTCATCGACATATCTGAACCAGTGACTGGGAGAGATGCCCAGTGAACGACGTCAAGGCTGTCTTCTCCACTCGCTCCATGTACAGATTGGCCACAATGGGGGATACCGGAGACCCCATCGCACAACCATGGATCTGCCTGTAGTAATTCCCCCTAAACAGGAAATACGTGGTGTTAAGACAGATCTCCAAGAGTTGGCAGATGTGGTCTGGTGTGAGTTTGGTCCTTTCAGGTAGAGACACATCTTCCAGCAGTCTCTGCCTCACAGCTGAGATGGCCTCAGTGGTGGGGATGAGGACTTTACAGAACACATCAATTCGGTGGACTCCAATATCAAGTTCACACGTGAGGATGCCAGAAACAACCATTTAGCCTTCTTGGACTGTGATGTTACGACTGGAGAGAACAGGCAGCTTCAGACAGAGGTTTACAGAAAACCCACTCACACTGACCAATATCTGCTCTTTGGCTCAAACCACCCCCTTGAACACAAGCTCGGGGTGATCAGGACTCTTCAACACAGAGCCCTACAGGTGCCCACAACTGCAGAGGGAAGGGCTAAAGAGCAACAACTTGTACGGAAAGCCCTCACAGTATGTGGGTACCCACGTTGGTCCCTGGACAAAGTGCAGAAGTCCCAGAAAACAAAGAGACCAGATAGACAGGAGAAGGAGACAAGAAGAAGAGGAGTGTCTCTCCCTTATTTAGCAGGAGTAGGGGAAAAACTACAGAGGATCTTCAGACAGCACAAAATCCCAGTTTACTTTAAACCAGTCAACACCTTGAGACAGAAATTAGTTCACCCTAAGGACAGGATCCTTAGTTACAAACAGAGCAATGTAGTGTATCATATCAGATGTCAGGAAAACTGTAATGAACACTACATAGGTGAGACGAAGCAACTTTTACACAAGAGGCTATACCAGCACCACAGAGAGGTCGCCAGTGGACCTCAGTCTGCAGTTCATCTCCACCTGAAAGACACTAACCACACGTTTGAGGACAAGGAAGTTAAAATCTTAGCCAGAGAGAAGTAATGGTTTGAGAGAGGTGTCAAGGAAGCATTCTTTGTAAAACAGTTGAAACCCAGCCTTAGCCACGGAGTGGGTCTCAGACACACTTTGTCCCCTGTTTACAATGTGGTACTCAGGTCAAAGCAGTTTCAGTCTTTTGTTCGTGGTAATGAGTCATTCACGTCATCAGGAGAGAGTCGTCAAGGGAGCCATCAGGGGAGGCTTCCGTCCTGTCATTAGGAGAGTGCTAACTAGAGCACAATAGGTGCTAATTAGAGCTATTGTTTAGTCACTAGCCTATAGCAGTCAGCCTCTTGGTAGGTGGGGTCTGGTTAGGTTAAAAAACTCCAGCTTTTGTTGGCTTCTGGTTTATTCTTCTCTACAAGAGTCAAGACAGAAGTCAGACTACCAGAGCAAGAATTTTAGCTGAGGAAGCTTCTGTGATTTGAAGCGAAACGTCCTCACGTCAAGCAACCCAGTCCAGTCGAAGATTCAAGCTTCTCTACTATGTAGCCAAGTGGTTAATTCACAATGAATCCATAATATTGTCCTCCCACTTATGTTTATGAAGGGTTCCCTTAAATGTTTAAAGTGCTCTGGAATAATAAACAAAAGTGTTCTTTGTTCACTGTGGCATGTGCTAGGGATTATATATGTGGTGGCAGTGTTGTGTTGCATGATTATAGCGATTCCACCCAGACATCACCAGGTGCATCTTGGTATAGTGTTATTTTTTATGTGTGGACAGAGATGGAGGTGTGTGGAAGACGGCAATTGTCAGTTCATGTGATAATCAGGAGGCAAATATGCATGAAGTGTGTTAAAATATGTTGGTGAAAATACTTTAAAGATGTGACCTATCGATATTTTAACAAGATGGTATTTTTTTGAAGCTGCAAACACTAATGGCCTGTCCTCGTGGTGCAAGCTGGAGCCTGCCATGTCCTCATATATGTAGCAAGGTCGATGTGCTAAACATGTGATCTTCAGAGTGTCCAATGTGGAGACTACTAGAAAATGTAAGTGTTGTAAATGTACATTCACCATGTTCCAGTATTTGTATTTTTGCATATTTTATTTTGCTTTATTTTATTTTCTCATTCTATTACAATATTTGACTGCTGAATTCTATAGCCATGTTCCTGTAGGTTTGGTCTGGTCAAAATGTTTTTTTTGTTGTTGTTTTTTTATGTTGAATTGTAAATGTTTGAAGGCTAGGATTTTGTAGGTCTTGTCTGGTAGATTCCCTGAAGTTGTAAATGGAATAAAGCAATGTGACATCATATACATTGAATTTCTACTGAAGTTGCAAAAAGTGAAGTATTATCAGTTTTGTACTGCATCTTTGAAAGCAATTTTGCAGGATAAAATCAATTACAAAATCAATCATACTGTATAGAAAGATAACAAACCTTGCTGTCATGTTGTATCATCAATTGCTCTGTTACTTCAGGGTTGTATTTTGATGGCCTATAGTGCACTGTCAAAAGTGCAAGTGCATTAAGGATGTATCCAACTCAGCTTTTCTATTTATGCAGCCTGCAATCTTAGGGCCCTGTCCCACTGGCGTTTAGGAGGATTTGCGGATGGAATGCGCACAAAAGTGACCCACATCTTCCAAACAACCGCAATAACCGTGTAACATTCCTGTATGAGTCGACCGCCATCCGAACACGTCTGTGATCATCCGCAGAGGCACGCATGTCCACAGCCAAGATTTTTGAGCGGCTCAAAATCCTGCTGTGGATGAGATCCACATCACTGCCTGAACACATACTGAAGACATACGCAGGACATACACAACCAACGCGCCGCATATCCCCTGTCATCCGCTGATATCCACAACCAACGGGTTGGCGTGGCTTGGCGACGGACCGGGACAGTGTGCAAAACAGATATGACACGTGCCCAGCACGGCCACATCATGGTTGCAAATGGTATGTCGAGCATGCAGACAGAGTGGGCACGGATGAAGAGAGTGCATCACGGCCGCTGTGCCCCTCATGGGGGCGCCTCCGCGGTCGCCTTCGCTTCTGTTCCCTGTTATATCCGCTTTTCTTCCTCATGTATTTGCTGATCCACCCCGGGACATTTGTCATTTCCACCCACCTTTGTTGCGGACGCTCAGTTGTTGTCTCCTCATTTCATGCGCAAATCCTCCTAAACGCCAGTGGGACAGGGCCCTTAGTACAAAGTAAGGGGCTGGCCACAAAGGGGTTAAATTTACTCACTTAATTAGTTATGGATGTGTTTTGGTTAGATTAGGCTCTGGGAGAATGTCCTTGTACATATCGACTTATCTACCACAATAAAAAAAACTGCACTGGGTCTAAGAGAACATCCAAACACCACATAGAAAGGACCAGGTAGGAAGTGAGCCAGGAACCTTCTTGTTGTCATACAATAGTGCTAGCCACTAAGCCACCATGGTGTCCACAATGGATCAAGCTCAGAGAATTGAACCATAGGGCCAAAATGTCATAAAATGATATTCCTCATCTGAGTCCCCTTCCCCAGTGATCCTCTGAAGAGACATATATCGAAAAGTTCTAATGGCTCATTCGCCATATTGAGGTTTGAAATTTTGCAAAATCTCAGAGAGGTGGCAGCAGAGCAAAAAGTCAACAACATTGGACTGCTATACGAAGCTCAGGTTATGCTGCAATTTAAACGCTGTACACAGACAATGGCATCAACATCACAAGGTAATCCAGAGATTGTAGAGACATGCCACATCAGCCAGCTGGTTTGGCAAACACAAGCATAGCCACCAAACACAAACCCTATTAGACTAAACCAAATTATAGGCAAAATAAATAAATAAATAAAACCTATGTGAGGCATTGGAAAAAAAAATTAAACAACCAAGTAAATTGGAATGCTATTTGGCCCTAAACAGTTCTCTGTGGCAAAATACCTGAACACTGTGACCAACCCAAAGCTCAGGAAATCCTTGACCATGTACAGACTCAGTGAGCACAGCCTATCTGTGGAGAAAGTCCGCCACAGACAGACCTGGCTCCCCAGAGAAGACAGACTGTGTACCTACTGCTCACAACACGAGGTGAAGACCTAACCACCTGCCAGCTGTACCAAGACATCAAAGACAGATACTTCACACACCTCACAAACACCCAAAAAGACTTTGAGAGCATGATCAACATCAAAAAACTTCCATATCTGTTGGGTGAAGTACGAGGGTAGGCTGAAAAGTTCTAAGGCTCCCCATGAAGGAGTAATGCATTAACTGCATTATAGTGAGCCTTAGAACTTTTCAGCCTACCCTCGTACAACAATGTGCAAACACAGCAGCAAGGTTTGTGAGCTGCAATGACACAATAAGATAGAGCAATGGGCATAAACCACTCTAAACCAAAAACGGGATTAAACTGTTATGTCAATTTATCTGGTGTATAATTTAACACATTTTATTGGATATTATATTTTTTTCGCCAAAAGCACAATTTATATGATTATTTAAATCCCACATCTCCTGTTTACACATTTAGAATCAGAATCAGAATTTCTTTATTGTCCCGTAAAGGAAAATTAGTGTTGCAGCAGGAGCACACAAAAGACGAGGTACACAAACACAATAATTTATTTTTTAATTTATTTATTAACTTTAGAATATTGTTAACTGTATGTATGTCTTCTTAATTTTTTTATTTTTATTTTTTTGCTTTATGTAACACTTGCTTAACAATGTAAACATATGCTTCCCATGTCAATAAATCTCAGCTGAAATTGAAAATTGAGAGAGAGACAGAGAGGCAGTGAGTACAAGAACAGTGTTGAAAAAAAATCTATTTACCTCAGAATTGTGATTTTATCCTTAACCATTCAAAACTGATTCAAAACATTCAAAAATTGATTTTTAAAATCATGTTATAAACTCATTTACTAAAATTTCAGCAATTTGCTATTTCTGTCGCTCTCTCCTGCTTTCTGTAGGAGGCAGGGTCAGCCTCCGATCAGGGGTGATGAGAGTGGACAGCATACAACAACAATCCAGCCTACATTTCTCTATCAGAAAGTTTGGAAGAATAAATGAAATTGACTTACTGACTTTTTTCTTCCAAACTTACAGGCTAAAAGCCAAAGTATAGGGGAAACCGGGGCACAGTGAATCAAGGGGCACAGTGAATCAGTAGCTATATCTGAAAACTACATATTTGCAGCAATTATGCCATATTTTTATGCATAAAGACATTCCCCTTATAAATTAGCGTTTTGTTTTTGGATACATTAAGTGTAAAACTAAGTGGCAAGTGCAGTCAGTTTTTTCCTATCAACAGTAAATTTTGTGGATGTCAGCATCTTTGTATTTATTTCTCACAAGAGAGGAAAGGTGACCCCAAAAAATTGTTATTAGTTAGAAGACTACCCCGTCCAACTGATGAGCATGTGTTATGTCTTTTCCAGACTATCAGCTATTTGATAACATGACTCATGTGTGTTATATGCACCCAGGGCACAGTGAATCAGGTCACAGTGAATCAGTGATTTACTAAGCCCCAGTATCAAGTGGATGACAAATATTACTTATTGAAGCCTCTACATTTATTTTTCCATTAATTATTTCTATAATTTGTGTATATAAATGACTGTTTTCATGTTTGAACAGAAATTATGACAGTTGTATTCATAATAGTTTCTAAAGGACTTATATCACTTTATAAGACACTTACACATTACATAGCTGGTTTGCTGGATTATAGTTTGTATGTGCATCAGCATGTACGTATTTAATAATTTTGAAGAAATCTTTATAATCATGTGTTTTTTCGTTATATTCTAAGTTGATTCACTGTGCCCCAGACACTGATTCACTGTCCAGGGCACAGTGAATCAAACATTTTCAAATCAATTTTAAACATCTGTAAATTACACTTGGGGAGAAATAAATAACACAGACTTATAAACAATAACTTGCTGTATTAAATCCATAATAGAATGACCTACACCTATACATAATGTGTTTATGCTGCCACAAAACTACATTTCTGATCCACTGTGACCCCACTTTCCCCTACCGTTCTGCATATGTGTTAAATCAATGTCCCCATCTGAGATCCCACTGTGCTGCATGTGGGTTTAGGAAGACAACACCAACAGCTTATTACAAAAGTTGATGTTTTATATAAATTTGTGTAAGATTTCACAGCTGGGATGTTAGCTCAATCGTGATGATTCCTCCAACGATTCTTAATCTGTACAAAGTGATGCTTTATGACATGCCATCATTTGTGTTGTGTGGGCCGCTGAAGAGGAGGTACTGCTGGCCCACCACCACCAGAGGGCGCCCTGCCTGAAGTGCAGGCTTCAGGCACGAGAGGGCGCTGCAGCCTCACGGGAACATCCGGGAGTGACAGCTGTCCCTCATCAACTCATGACAGCTGTCACTCATCTCCACTTCATCAACCGCTCCATAAAAGCCGGACGACATCTCCACCCCGCTGCCGAGATATCGCCTACCATTAGAGGTAATTCTCTCAGCCAGATACTGTGCCGTATTGCACGTAACCATTTGTTTATTCTTTTCAGAAGGACCTATTTGCTTGTGTCAGCGGGAGGCTGAATCAGTCGTTGACGGCAGGGTGAGGGATCTCACCCTTCACGACTCGTAAGACAAGCAGCTGGTCGGGTTTAGCGGATTGACTGTGTTCAGTATTGCGGAGGTGGAGGTGCAATTCCCACCTGCTTTGCTGACTGTGTTACTGGGTGTGCACACACCCACACCTAACTGTTTCTGCTTCCTGCCAGCATTACCAGATCCGACAGCCGGAGACGGTGGCCACCTGGGGACTCGGGACTTGGCGGCTCCAGTATCCTCCGGGTTCGGTGGCAGTGGAAATCGTGTGGAATCCAGTTCTTCTCTGGACAGACGTCTTCTATCCTCGAGCCTGCCCACACGTCACCTCTGTAGATTGACTGCATACAAATTCTGTAACCGTCTGCATTTCGTTGTGCACATTCACAACAGTAAAGTGTTCTCTTTTCAGCTCATTCATTGTCCATTCATTTACGCCCCCTGTTGTGGGTCCGTGTCACTAAACTTTCACAACAATTTGTGCAAAAATCAAACAAGCTTAAAACTGACAACATTTTGAATATGGCCTGGCTTGAAAAATTATGTTACGAGCAAAAATCAAACCCATTGCAGAATAATTGATCCATTGCGAATGACAAGAAATGAAATCCAATTCAAAAATGTTGAATGAAAAATAAAATTTACATCTACTCTCTGTCTCATGGTGCTGAAGTGTCTGATAGAGGTGGGCGGATCCATCCTAATATCGATAATATCGATACTAACACTGGTATTGATATTGAACGATCCTTGTGTAAAAAGATCGATGCTGTTGTGTGGGCCGCTGAAGAGGAGGTACTGCTGGCCCACCACCACCAGAGGGCGCCCTGCCTGGAGTGCGGGCTCCAGGCACCAGAGGGCGCTGCCGCCTTACGAGAGCAGCCAGGGTGACAGCTGTCACCCATCAGTGGACACAGCTGACTCCACTCAGCACGGAGGTATATCACCAGGACGGCGTCTCCACCTCAGTGCCGAGATATCGCCTTAAGATAGAGGTAACAATTCTCTGCTATATTATATTGCCTTTCTGAGCATTGCAGGACAGCTGTCTACTCAACGATAAGTACACACCTTCCTGCAGTATTGTGACGTGAGGTGGAGACGGCTTCTCCCCTCTCTGTGTTACTGGGTGCAGCCGCATCCATACCTGTGTGTTTGTTCTCTTGCCAGCAGTACCGGATCCGACGAGCGGAGGCAGTGGCCACCTGGGAATTCGGGACTTGGCGGTTCCAGTACTTCCAGGGTTCGGTGGCAGAGGAAATCTGGGTGGTTCCGGTTCGACTTGGACGGACGTCTCCTACCTTCGAGCCTGCCCACACGACACCAGTGGAATTCGGTTTAACCCCAAATTGTCAATTGTTGTATTGGTTGTGCACGTTCCACAACAGTAAAACCTTGTTATTTACCTTCTCCATTGTCCGTTCATTTGCGCCCCCTGTTGTGGGTCCGTGTTCCTACACTTTCACAACAGGATATCTCGGCCAGCGTCATGGATCCCGAGGGGCGTCAACCGGCTGTTGAACGGCCAATGGAAGAACAGGGCGCGTCGGCATCTTCGGGAGGGGTAATCGGTGAGTTGCAGCGGATCCTCACCGCTTTCACCACTCGGATGGATTTAATGACCGAGCAGAATGTTCTCCTAAACCGCAGGGTGGAGGCTCTCGCCGCACAAGTGGAAGCGCGCCCTTCGGGCGCCGCTGCAGCTCTCCCTCCCGTGGATCCTGCGCGTGATAGTGACGTTCCACTGGTCGTTCAACGGCCCCTCCCTCCGTCCCCAGAAGCATACATAAGCCCTCCAGAACCGTACGGAGGCTGTGTGGAGACGTGCGCGGATTTTTTGATGCAGTGTTCGCTCGTCTTCGCACAGCGTCCCGTGATGTACGCGACTGACGCTAGCAAAGTAGCTTATGTAATAAACCTGCTTCGTGGGGAGGCACGCGCTTGGGCTACAGCGCTCTGGGAGCAGAACTCACGGCTCCTTCATACATACGATGGGTTTGTGCGGGAGCTCAGAACGGTGTTCGATCACCCCAATAGAGGAGAGACCGCTTCAACCGTGCTACTGTCAATGAGACAGGGGCGTCGGAGCGCAGCTGCCTATGCAGTCGCCTTCCGCATCGCGGCGGCGAGATCCGGCTGGAATAGCACTGCCCTCCGCGCCGCCTTTGTAAACGGACTGTCACTGGTCCTAAAAGAGCACCTGGTGGCAAAGGACGAACCGCGGGACTTAGATGGGCTCATCGATCTAGTCATACGACTCGACAACCGGCTAGAAGAACGCCGTCGGGAACGAGGCGAAGGGCGTGGCCAGGCACGCGTCGTCCCTCTCCCTTCCGGTTCCGACCACGCTCCGCCCTCCCCACGCTCCGTGCGCCTACGGCTCCCCCTGCTGACGAAGCTATGGACACGAGCAGGGCAACATTTAGGGCACCTGGAGCACAAAGGAGGCGGGCCTACGGAGCTTGTTTTGTTTGTGGCTCGAGTGAGCATCTTGCAAGCGACTGCCCCGAGCAGTTAAACTCCAACGCCCGCCCCTAGAGACTGGGCCAGGGGTGGGCCAAAACATTCACGTGGGACACACCCACATTGCCACACGACTCCCAGTCACGATCCTGTATGAGGATTCAACCCTGAAGGCCCCAGCACTGGTGGACACGGGCTCTGAGGGGAATCTGCTAGACAGTAGATGGGCCAGGGAGATAGGGCTCCCTCTGGTGGCTCTTACCTCGCCTGTACAGGTTCGGGCACTAGATGGCTCCCTACTCCCACCAATCACGCATAAGACACCACCAGTAACTCTGGTGGTGTCAGGTAACCACCGGGAGGTGATCGAGTTCTTTGTGACTCAAGCCACCTCCCGTGTGGTTCTGGGTTTTCCCTGGATGCTAAAGCACAATCCCCGGATCGAATGGCCGTCCGGGGTAGTGGTACAGTGGAGCGATACCTGCAATCGGGAGTGTCTAGGTTCCTCGGTTCCTCCCGGCTCCCACGCTAAGGAGGAGGTCCGAGTCCCGCCCAATCTGAAGGCGGTGCCAGCGGAGTACCATGACCTTGCAGACGTGTTCAGCAAGGACCTGGCTCTCACACTTCCTCCCCACCGCCCGTATGATTGTGCCATTGATCTGGTTCCAGGCAGTGAGTTCCCGTCCAGTAGACTGTACAACCTCTCACGGCCGGAACGCGAATCAATGGAGACCTACATCCGGGACTCATTAGCCGCCGGGTTGATCCGAAATTCCACCTCCCCGATGGGTGCTGGTTTCTTTTTTGTGGGTAAAAAAGATGGCGGGCTTCGTCCATGCATTGATTACAGGGGGTTGAACGAAATCACGGTTCGCAACCGATACCCGTTGCCCTTGTTGGATTGTGACAGCCGCGCACCCGACGGCCTGGAGTACCCACCTGGCCTGGATCGAGTACGCCCACAACAGTCAAGTGTCATCAGCCACCGGCCTCTCCACGTTTGAGGTGTGCTTGGGGTATCAGCCCCCCTTGTTTCCGGTGGTTGAGGGAGAGGTCGGTGTGCCCTCGGTCCAGGCCCACCTACGGAAGTGCCGTCGGGTGTGGCGTGCCGCCCGCTCTGCTTTATTGAAGGCCCGGATGAGGGCGAAGAAACATGCAGACCAGCGGCGGGCCCCGGCCCCCAAGTATCGTCCTGGGCAGGATGTGTGGTTGTCCACCAAGGACATTCCCCTTCAAGTGGACTCCCCAAAGCTCCAAGAACGATACATCGGTCCCTTCAAAATTCTCAAAGTCATCAATCCCGCCGCAGTGAGGCTCCGGCTTCCGGCCTCGCTGCGGATTCATCCAGTGTTTCATGTCTCCCGGATAAAACCCCATCACACCTCACCCCTCTGCACCCCGGATCCGGCACCACCTCCTGCCCGGATCATCGACGGGGAACCGGCTTGGACCGTGCGCCGGCTCCTCGACGTCCGTCGAATGGGCCGGGGTTTTCAGTACCTGGTGGACTGGGAGGGGTACGGCCCCGAAGAACGCTCCTGGGTGAAGAAGGGCTTCATCCTGGACCCGGCCCTCCTGGCCGACTTCTACCGTCGCCATCCGGACAAGCCCGGTCGTGCGCCAGGAGGCGCCCGTTGAGGGGGGGGGTCCTGTTGTGTGGGCCACTGTAGAGGAGGTACTGCTGGCCCACCACCACCAGAGGGCGCCCTGCCTGGAGTGCAGGCTCCAGGCACCAGAGGGCGCTGCCGCCTTACGAGAGCAGCCAGGGTGACAGCTGTCACCCATCAGTGGACACAGCTGACTCCACTCAGCACGGAGGTATATCACCAGGACGGCGTCTCCACCTCAGTGCCGAGATATCGCCTTAAGATAGAGGTAACAATTCTCTGCTATATTATATTGCCTTTCTGAGCATTGCAGGACAGCTGTCTACTCAACGATAAGTACACACCTTCCTGCAGTATTGTGACGTGAGGTGGAGACGGCTTCTCCCCTCTCTGTGTTACTGGGTGCAGCCGCATCCATACCTGTGTGTTTGTTCTCTTGCCAGCAGTACCGGATCCGACGAGCGGAGGCAGTGGCCACCTGGGAATTCGGGACTTGGCGGTTCCAGTACTTCCAGGGTTCGGTGGCAGAGGAAATCTGGGTGGTTCCGGTTCGACTTGGACGGACGTCTCCTACCTTCGAGCCTGCCCACACGACACCAGTGGAATTCGGTTTAACCCCAAATGGTCAATTGTTGTATTGGTTGTGCACGTTCCACAACAGTAAAACCTTGTTATTTACCTTCTCCATTGTCCGTTCATTTGCGCCCCCTGTTGTGGGTCCGTGTTCCTACACTTTCACAACAGGATATCTCGGCCAGCGTCATGGATCCCGAGGGGCGTCAACCGGCTGTTGAACGGCCAATGGAAGAACAGGGCGCGTCGGCGTCTTCGGGAGGGGTAATCGGTGAGTTGCAGCGGATCCTCACCGCTTTCACCACTCGGATGGATTTAATGACCGAGCAGAATGTTCTCCTAAACCGCAGGGTGGAGGCTCTCGCCGCACAAGTGGAAGCGCGCCCTTCGGGCGCCGCTGCAGCTCTCCCTCCCGTGGATCCTGCGCGTGATAGTGACGTTCCACTGGTCGTTCAACGGCCCCTCCCTCCGTCCCCAGAAGCATACATAAGCCCTCCAGAACCGTACGGAGGCTGTGTGGAGACGTGCGCGGATTTTTGATGCAGTGTTCGCTCGTCTTCGCACAGCGTCCCGTGATGTACGCGACTGACGCTAGCAAAGTAGCTTATGTAATAAACCTGCTTCGTGGGGAGGCACGCGCTTGGGCTACAGCGCTCTGGGAGCAGAACTCACGGCTCCTTCATACATACGATGGGTTTGTGCGGGAGCTCAGAACGGTGTTCGATCACCCCAATAGAGGAGAGACCGCTTCAACCGTGCTACTGTCAATGAGACAGGGGCGTCGGAGCGCAGCTGCCTATGCAGTCGCCTTCCGCATCGCGGCGGCGAGATCCGGCTGGAATAGCACTGCCCTCCGCGCCGCCTTTGTAAACGGACTGTCACTGGTCCTAAAAGAGCACCTGGTGGCAAAGGACGAACCGCGGGACTTAGATGGGCTCATCGATCTAGTCATACGACTCGACAACCGGCTAGAAGAACGCCGTCGGGAACGAGGCGAAGGGCGTGGCCAGGCACGACACCAGTGGAATTCGGTTTAACCCCAAATTGTCAATTGTTGTATTGGTTGTGCACGTTCCACAACAGTAAAACCTTGTTATTTACCTTCTCCATTGTCCGTTCATTTGCGCCCCCTGTTGTGGGTCCGTGTTCCTACACTTTCACAACAGATACTCAAGCTTTTTTATTCTTTCCCGCATGCACTGACTGCTGCGCACGCAGATTCATCAAAGTCTATTCTCTGTCTGTAAGAGCAGTGTTGCGCTGTGTCACACAACACAGAGCAGCACACCCTCCCCCCTCTGGTCTTTTGTTGTTGCGCTGTCACATGGCTCAGCGGTGCCAGCCAACAGCCATGCAGGTAGGCTCAGCCTGGCTTGCAACTGTTTACAGTATTTGTTGTGGTGTGTTAATTTTGTTGTATTGTGGTTTGTCAGCCCTCTACCTCAGGAGATTTTAAGTTGTGTTGAGTGATATTTTTTTTAAACAAAAATGTTGATTGTGATAATAAAGTATTTTGTTGTCATGTACAATGTATGGCAAAATTCTATCCTAGGTCTTTTGGATCCTTTGGTTCTATGAAGCTTAAATATGAAAAAGTATCGGTATCGGTATTGATATCGGCAATACTGGGCCTGTATTTACTTGGTATCGGAGCAATATCAAAATTCCCGGTATCGCCCACCTCTAGTGTCTGACACAGCTGTCTGCAAGCTCACACATTAAGGCTACTTATGCTTTGTAAAATTTTGAACATAGCAGTAAATGCTATATCCATCCAATATCAGGGTGTTTTTTAACCATTTTAAATATTATTTATGACTAATATATAATATCAAATGACTTGAAAAATAACACAAAATAATGAAATATGAAGTTTGCATCATATTTCATTTAAATTTGCTCAGGTTGTGGCTCTTACAATAGATTAAAAATAAACATTACAAATCTTGTATTATTTATTTCATTTTATTTTATTCTGCTTCACATAGGCCCACTGATATCTGAGAAGATGTGCAGAAAATGGCCCATTAGCTTATACACTCCCTGATGAAATATGAATCATTGATTCAGGATTTTTTTTTCACATTTCAGTTCCAATATTGAATATCTGAGGGAATTAAAACTCTTTTGTTCTTAGACTAGATATACTTGCATTTTAAGGAAATATTATCATTATATCAATGGCATAAAATGGTCTTTAAAAAACATTGATATTGTCATGTATAATCGTTTATCGTGATGTTTTCTGAGACAATGTATCTGCCATCAAAATTTGTTATTGTGACAGGCCCACCCCTCTAGCAATGCTAAAAGCAAGCATTTTGACACACTTTGGATTCCATAGTATTCTGGGTAAGCAGGAGCATCATATGACCAATTCAATATGTAAGTTGCACAAAATGAAGATCAAGCATTTCAGAAACATAACAAATCCTTAGGCATATTTAGCAAGTCGTCACCCCAAGATGAAAAAAGTCAAACATCTGTAGCGGCAACACCAACAGCTGACCAGTGCACACTGCATCACTTTAAGAAACTTCCAGGCAATAACGCAGTGTGCAAAAACAATATCTAGATCCAACACCTCTTTCATTTCAAAAGACCCATGCCCCTACAGTGTTGTGGAAACAAACATCTTTAGACATAGATTGTATCTTGTTTATAGGTGGAGAGGGGACCATGGGGGGTCGGGTGCAGAGAGGATTGGGTGGCGGTCGAGGGCGGGTGGCCCGGCGGCCCGGTCCATGCTCAGAGCCCCTGGCTGTTGGGACGTGGAATGTCACCTCGCTGGGGGGGAAGGAGCCTGAGCTTGTGCGGGAGGTTGAGAGATACCGACTAGAGATAGTCGGGCTCACCTCCACGCACAGCTTGGGCTCTGGTACCCAACTCCTGGAGAGGGGCTGGACGCTTCATTTTTCTGGCGTTGCCTACGGGGAGAGGGGGAGAGCTGGGGTCGCATTGCTTATTGCTCCCCAGCTCAGTCACCATGTGTTGGAGTTCACTCCAGTGAACGAGAGGGTCGCGTCCCTACGCCTTTGGGTCGGGGACAGGTCTCTCACCGTTCTCTCGGCCTATGGGCCGAGCGGCAGTGAAGAGTACCCGACCTTCTTGGAGTCCCTGGGAGGGGCACTAGATAGCGCTCCGACTGGGGACTCCATTGTTCTCCTGGGGGATTTCAATGCCCACATGGGTGGCGACAGTGAGACCTGGAGGGGGTTGATTGGGAAGCACGACCTCCCCGATCTGAACCCGAGTGGTGTTCAGTTGTTGGACTTCTGTGCTAGTCACAGTTTGTCCATCACAAACACCATGTTCAAGCACAAGAGTGTCCATAAGTGCACGTGGCACCAAGACACCCTGAGCCGGAGGTCGATGATCTACTTTGTAGTCGTATCATCTGACCTTCGGCCACGTGTCTCAGACACTCTAGTGAAGAGAGGGGCAGAGCTGTCGACCGATCACCACCTGGTGGTGAGTTGGATCCGCTGGGAGGGGAGGAAGCCGGTCAGACCTGGCAGGCCCAAACGTATCGTGAGGGTCGGGCTGGGAATGACTGGTGGAACCCTCTGTCAGCGAGGTCTTTAACTCCCACCTCCGGGAGAGCTTCTCCCAGGGGGAGGCTGGAGACATGGAGTCCGAGTGGACCATGTTCTCCACCTCCATTGTCGATGAGGCCGCTCGTAGCTGTGGTCGCAAGGTCTCTGGTGCCTGTTGCAGCGGCAATCCCCGAAACCGGTGGTGGATGCCGGAAGTAAGGGATGCCGTCAAGCTGAAGAAGGAGTCCTACTTATCTTTGTTGGTAGGTGGGACCCCGGAGGCAGCTGACAGGTACTGGCAGGCCAAGCATGCCGCAGCCAGTGTGGTCGCAGAGGCAAAAACTCGGGTCTGGGAGGAGTTCGGGGAGGCCATGGAGAAGGACTATTGGTCAGCCTCAAAGAGATTCTGGCAAACCGTCAGACATCTCGGGAGGCGGAGGCAGCTCTCCACCAGCACTGTTTACGGTGCGGGTGGGGAGCTGTTGACCCTGACTGGGGATGTTGTCAGGCAGTGGAAGGAATACTTCGACAATCTCCTCAATCCCATCATCACGTCTTCCGAAGAGGAAGCAGAGACTGGGGACTCAGAGGCGGACTCATCCATTACCCAGGCAAAAGTCACCGAGGTGGTTAGAAAGCTCCTCAGTGGCAAGGCTCCTGGGGTGGATGAAATCCATCCTGAGTACCTTAAGTGTCTGGATGTTGTGGGACTGTCTTGGCTGACACGCCTCTGCAACATGGCGATCGGGGACAGTGCCTCTGGATTGGCAGACCGTGGTGGTGATCCCTCTGTTTAAGATGGGGGACCGGAGGGTGTGTTCCAACTATAGGGGGATCACACTCCTCAGCCTCCCCGGTAAGGACTATTCCAGAGTACTGGAGAGGAGAATTCGACCACTGGTCGAACCTTGGATTCAGGAGGAGCAGTGTGGTTTCGTCCTGGTTGCGGCACATTGGACCAGCACTACACACTCCATTGGGTGCTCAAGGGTTCATGGGAGTTCACCCAACCAGTCCACGTGTTTTGTGGATCTTGAGAAGGCATTCGACGGTGTCCCTCGGGGCACCCTGTGGGGGGTGCTCTGGGAGTACGGGGTCTGGGGTCCTTTGCTAAGGGCTATCCGGTCCCTGTACGACCGCAGCAGGAGCTTGGTTCGCATTGCCGGTAGTAAGTCAAACCTGTTTCCAGTGCATGTTGGCCTCCGACAGGGCTGCCCTTTGTCACCGGTTCTGTTCATTATTTTTATGGACAGAATTTCTAGGAGCAGCCAGGGTGTAGAAGAGGTCTGGTTTGGGAACCACAGAATATCATCTCTGCTGTTTGCAGATGATGTGGTTCTGTTGGCTTCGTCAAATCAGGACCTTCAGTGTGCACTGGGGCAGTTTGCAGCCGAGTGTGAAGTGTCCGGGATGAAAATCAGCACCTCCAAATCCGAGGCCATGGTTCTCGACCGGAAAAAGGTGCTTTGCCCTCTTCAGGTCGGTGGAGTGTCCTTGCCTCAAGTGGAGGAGTTTAAGTATCTCGGGGTCTTGTTCACGAGTGAGGGACGGATGGAGCGTGAGATCGATAGACGGATCGGTGCAACATCTGCAGTGATGCGGTCGCTGTATCGGACCGTCGTGGTGAAGAGAGAGCTGAGTAGGGGGGCAAAGCTCTTGAATTACCGATTGATCTACAGTCCGATCCTCACCTATGGTCATGAGATTTGGCTCATGACCAAAAGAACGAGATCGCGAGTACAAGCGGCTAAGATGAGTTTCCTCCGCAGGGTGGCTGGGCGCTCCCTTAGAGATAGGGTGAGGAGCTCGGTTACTCGGGAGGAGCTCGGAGTCGAGTCACTACTCCTTCACATCGAAAGGAGTCAGTTGAGGTGGTTCGGGCATCTTTACCGGATGCCCCCTGGACGCCTCGCTGGAGAGGTGTTCCGGGCACGTCCCATTGGGAGGAGGCCCCGGGGAAGACCCAGGACACGCTGGAGGGACTACATCACTCGGCTGGCTTGGGAACGCCTTGGGGTTCCCCCGGAGGAGCTGGGGGAGGTGTGTGTGGATCAGGAGGTCTGGGCGGCTTTGCTTGAGCTGCCCCCGCGACCCGACTCCAGATAAAGCGGAAGAAAATGGATGGATGGATGGATGGATATATCTTGTTTACAATGCCTTTTTCAAATATAAAACTACATAATCACAGACATAATTTATTTTCATGCCATACTTTGCCACAGCACCTTTCTTAGTAGATCCTGAAATTACCAGCGCTATGTACTGAATAGATTTAGAATCAAAATTGATATTTGACTTGAAAATCTTTTTGACAGCACCAGTGCCATGACCTTACATGGCACCAGCACTGGCAGCACCCACACTGGCTCCACGGAAGCTACGTGTACCTCAGTTACGGTCAATGGCACCTGCAACCACTCCTCCTGTGGAAGCTGTCATGTTGCCTGACTTCCCTGTTTATGCAGGGCCATCAGGAAGCGAAATGTCCCCACTACAGCTGACATCACCTGCTCCGCCTTCACCGGCGTGTCGGCTCCGGGAAGCTCCAGTTCCAGTGCCTCGGCACGTCTCAATGGTGCTCACTGCAGCACCACCAGCCGATGCCATTGGGATGCACATGCAGCCACGGACTCCAGCTACATCAGTCACAACAAACACGTCATGCATGACTACACAGCTGCCCACAGCGTCAAACATGACGGCCCCAGCGCACATGTGACAGGATTCTACAGCCCCACCTGCTGAAGACATCACGGTGCACATGTCGCCATGGATCACAGCAGCACGGATTGCATTGATCACAACACGCACAGCTTTATAGGAGTCCCCAGCGTCGAATGAAGCCATCCTGGTGCACGCTTCACCACAGACAGCATCAATCAATCAATCAATTTTTTTATATAGCGCCAAATCACAACAAACAGTTGCCCCAAGGCGCTTTATATTGTAAGGCAAGGCCATACAATAATTATGTAAAACCCCAACGGTCAAAACGACCCCCTGTGAGCAAGCACTTGGCTACAGTGGGAAGGAAAAACTCCCTTTTAACAGGAAGAAACCTCCAGCAGAACCAGGCTCAGGGAGGGGCAGTCTTCTGCTGGGACTGGTTGGGGCTGAGGGAGAGAACCAGGAAAAAGACATGCTGTGGAGGGGAGCAGAGATCGATCACTAATGATTAAATGCAGAGTGGTGCATACAGAGCAAAAAGAGAAAGAAACAGTGCATCATGGGAACCCCCCAGCAGTCTACGTCTATAGCAGCATAACTAAGGGATGGTTCAGGGTCACCTGATCCAGCCCTAACTATAAGCTTTAGCAAAAAGGAAAGTTTTAAGCCTAATCTTAAAAGTAGAGAGGGTGTCTGTCTCCCTGATCTGAATTGGGAGCTGGTTCCACAGGAGAGGAGCCTGAAAGCTGAAGGCTCTGCCTCCCATTCTACTCTTACAAACCCTAGGAACTACAAGTAAGCCTGCAGTCTGAGAGCGAAGCGCTCTATTGGGGTGATATGGTACTACGAGGTCCCTAAGATAAGATGGGACCTGATTATTCAAAACCTTATAAGTAAGAAGAAGAATTTTAAATTCTATTCTAGAATTAACAGGAAGCCAATGAAGAGAGGCCAATATGGGTGAGATATGCTCTCTCCTTCTAGTCCCCGTCAGTACTCTAGCTGCAGCATTTTGAATTAACTG
Organism: Thalassophryne amazonica; assembly: GCF_902500255.1. Classification (NCBI taxonomy): domain Eukaryota; kingdom Metazoa; phylum Chordata; class Actinopteri; order Batrachoidiformes; family Batrachoididae; genus Thalassophryne; species Thalassophryne amazonica. The sequence continues at coordinate 63,607,222 of NC_047116.1, read as the reverse complement.
AAGGCTTTTTAGGGAACTTTTAGGACAACCTGATAATAATGAATTACAATAGTCCAGCCTAGAGGAAATAAATGCATGAATTAGTTTTTCAGCATCACTCTGAGACAAGACCTTTCTGATTTTAGAGATATTGCGTAAATGCAAAAAAGCAGTCCTACATATTTGTTTAATATGCGCTTTGAATGACATATCCTGATCAAAAATGACTCCAAGATTTCTCACAGTATTACTAGAGGTCAGGGTAATGCCATCCAGAGTAAGGATCTGGTTAGACACCATGTTTCTAAGATTTGTGGGGCCAAGTACAATAACTTCAGTTTTATCTGAGTTTAAAAGCAGGAAATTAGAGGTCATCCATGTCTTTATGTCTGTAAGACAATCCTGCAGTTTAGCTAATTGGTGTGTGTCCTCTGGCTTCATGGATAGATAAAGCTGGGTATCATCTGCGTAACAATGAAAATTTAAGCAATACCGTCTAATAATGCTGCCTAAGGGAAGCATGTATAAAGTGAATAAAATTGGTCCTAGCACAGAACCTTGAGGAACTCCATAATTAACTTTAGTCTGTGAAGAAGATTCCCCATTTACATGAACAAATTGTAATCTATTAGACAAATATGATTCAAACCACTGCAGCGCAGTGCCTTTAATACCTATGGCATGCTCTAATCTCTGTAATAAAATTTTATGGTCAACAGTATCAAAAGCAGCACTGAGGTCTAACAGAACAAGCACAGAGATGAGTCCACTGTCCGAGGCCATAAGAAGATCATTTGTAACCTTCACTAATGCTGTTTCTGTACTATGATGAATTCTAAAACCTGACTGAAACTCTTCAAATAGACCATTCCTCTGCAGATGATCAGTTAGCTGTTTTACAACTACCCTTTCAAGAATTTTTGAGAGAAAAGGAAGGTTGGAGATTGGCCTATAATTAGCTAAGATAGCTGGGTCAAGAGATGGCTTTTTAAGTAATGGTTTAATTACTGCCACCTTAAAAGCCTGTGGTACATAGCCAACTAACAAAGATAGATTGATCATATTTAAGATCAAAGCATTAAATAATGGTAGGGCTTCCTTGAGCAGCCTGGTAGGAATGGGGTCTAATAAACATGTTGATGGTTTGGATGAAGTAACTAATGAAAATAACTCAGACAGAACAATCGGAGAGAAAGAGTCTAACCAAATACAGCATCTGCTAAAGCCGCCCGCCTCTCCACAGACCATGGCACCAACAGAGGTAATTCCAGCACCCCCGCCAGCAGCCTCGCCATTCAAAGCACCTGTGGTGTGTACCGCTCCATGCACAGCCTCTGATCCAGCTGTGCGCATGGGACCAAACTCGTCTCCAGCAAGTGCCTCAGAGGAGAATTCACATCAGAACATTAATACAGGACCATCACGTCTTCTCCGTCCTACTGTGGCACCACCGAAATGACCCACTGACTGACCCACTGCCTTCATGACTGTGAGTTTTTCTTCTTTTTATTTCTTTGGACTGCTCTGCTGGTTGTGTTTGTTTCTGCTATTTTCATTGGACATGCAGTCTGGTTTCCTAAATCAATGTCTGGTTCCATTTTCATTGAGTCATCACATTACATCAGTTATCATCCTTTGTTTTGCTTTTTTGCTGTGTTTTTCATGTTTTTGTGTGTGTGTGTGGGGGGTGGGGTGGGGGGGGGGGGGGTTGGATATGTTCAAACTGAATGTGACACCAGTCATTTCCTCGCAAGATGGTTCCTTCCTCAGTCCCTGGTCTAAGTTGCCCATTTTTTTGTCATTCTTCAAGTACTTACTGTTGGTTTGTTCTTCTTTTTCATTATTTGCCTACTGTGGTTTGGGTCTCATTTAAGTGTTTTGGTTTCCCAGAGTCTTCATGGTATTTTGTTTTGGTTACTACATTGGTTAGGCACCAAGACCAAATACAGTTTTTATTTTTGTCTTTTTTTCATCTTTTCCTGTGGTTTGTCTGTTTTCATTTGCCCCCTATTATGGAGTGTGTTTTTACCTAATCCTTTCTCAGTTTAGTGCCCCCTGTTGCTCATTTGTTAGTCTGTTTCCCTGTTGTTGCCCTGGTAACAGTTTTTTTTTTTTTTTTTCTGGTCAGCTTCTTCACTTTTTATACCCTTTTGTTATGTTGGTGTGTCCCCCATGCCTTTCCTCTGTTTTCATTCTTCACAGTTCTTTTGTTGATTTCTTGGTTTTCGATTACTTCTGGGCGAGATTTTTATGTTGGGTTCCTCATGTGTTTTGCTCTCATTTTGCTTGGCTCATATCTCCTATGTCCCTTGCCACTTCATCCTCCACGGGGTGGTTTAATTGGTCTACCCGGGTTGTTTTTGGTTGGTTTGTTGTTTCTTTCGCTTCCCCATTTTTTTGTACCCCTTAATTAGACAAGCTCACATTTTTTTTGTTATTTTGTTACTTTGGTGTTCTTTCCCCCACATCAGTCCCCGACGGTCAGTTCCCGATGAGGTATGTCATGTGTCTGATATTTTGGTCCTGGGTTTGACGCCAGTCCTCCCCGTGTCCCGGATGGGGAGCCCGGACACCATCCCTGCTGATTCCTCAGTGAGTTAGCAGCCGTTGGTTTTCATGGTCACTCTCCTGAGACTGGTGTTGGTCCTCCTCTTGGTCGATCCACCGGTTGTGGTTTTGTCCATGGAGTGGGCGGAGTTTTTGTTTCTGTTTTTACCCTTTTGGCCTCTGGTGTGGGGGCCCTTTAATGTAGCCCTTCAGTGTGATTGTGGCCACCTGTTGGCCTCCTCTGTCCCGCCCATTGTTGGCGGCTTTGTATCTCCATCCGCCATGTTTTTTGGGTGGTTCAGTTGGCCTCTGGGGTCGGCCACTTTGGGGTGTTTCAGCCCCAAGGTGGGGTCACTTCTCTTATTTCCCCTTTCCACAGTACAACTTACTAGTCATTAGTTTTGTTCTGAGTTCTCATCATTTATTTTCTGTTCTGTATTCTGTAGTCTCTGGTTTTGTTTTGTCTTTATTTTGTATTTTCTGTTTTTCATATTTTAGTCATGCAGCTGAACTGGTTCACTTTTTGGCCAAAAGAGTGAGACGCCGGCGTAGAGGAAAACGAGCTGGAGCTCTCGTGCGCCTCAGACGAAGGGGCACGCGCACGTCCCTACCTGGGATATTTCTCTCCAACGTCCGCTCACTCCACAACAAGATGGATGAGCTGGCACTGCTGATGAAGAAGAATAGAGATTTCTCCTCATCTTGTGTACTGTGCTTCACGGAGACGTGGTTAAATGCACAGACACCGGACTGCGCGCTCCAACTAGAGGGATTCCAACTCCTCTGCGCAGACAGAGACCGAGCACTCTCTGGTGGAAAAACTAGAGGGGGAGGACTCTGCTTCTATATCAACAACGCCTGGTGCTCCGATGTGACTGTGATCTCCCAACACTGCTGTCCCTCTCTGGAATATCTCCTCATAAACTGCAGACCGTTCTACTCTCCACGTGAGTTTAACTCTTTCATACTTTGCTCTGTGTATATTCCACCGAGCGCGGACGTGCACGAGGCCGAGCGCGCGCTCGCGGATCAGATTATGAGCGTGGAGAGAGACTTTCCGGACTCCCTTGTTATAATTCTCTGTGATTTTAACAAAGGGAATCTCAGTCAGGAATTACCAAAATGCAAACAGTTTGTTAAATGCCCGACCAGAGAAGGGAGCACGTTAGATCATTGTTACACGACAGTGAGTGGTGCGTACCGAGCGGTGGCCCGTGCAGCTTTGGGACTCTCAGATCACGTGATGGTCCACTTGATCCCCGCATACAGACAGAGACTAAAACTCTCTAAACCTGTTGTGAGGACATCTAAAGTGTGGAGCAATGAAGCTGTGGAGGAGCTACGTGCGTGCTTGGGCACTACGGATTGGGATATGTTTGAGGCTTCAACAGACTGTCTAGATGACTACATGGACACTGTGACGTCATATATTCATTTCTGTGAAGACAGCATCATCCCACAGTGCACCAGGGTGAGATATAACAATGACAAGCCCTGGTTCACACCTAAACTCCGGCAGCTCCATCAGCAGAAAGAGGTGGCTTTCAGAGAAGGAGACAGAGACAGCTATAGAGGTGCAAAGTACAGATTTAGCAAGGAGGTGGCAAAGGCTAAATCCATGTACAGTTCACGTCTGCAGCAAAGGTTCTATGCCAACGACTCGTCCTCTGTGTGGAGGGGGTTGAAAGAGATCACCAACTACAAGCCCAAAGCACCTCGTTCTATTGACGATCTGAAGCTGGCCAATGACCTGAACATCTTCTATTCACGCTTTGAAGACAAGGACTCACATCTCCCCACCCCCCACACAACTGGATATTCAAACACCATGGACCTCCCCCCTCTCCCCGTTGCCCTCTCCGTCCAAGAGGAGGACGTGAGAAGACACTTCAAAAGGCTGAATCCATGTAAGGCCCCGGGCCCAGACTGTGTCTCTCCTGCCACCCTGAGACACTGTGCTGATGAGCTGGCCCCAGTCTTCACGGGGATCTTCAACACCTCCCTGGAGTCATGCCATGTTCCAGTCTGCTTCAAGTCCTCTATTATAGTTCCAGTCCCCAAGAAACCATGCATCACTGGACTTAATGACTACAGGCCTGTGGCTCTCACGTCTGTAGTCATGAAGACCTTCGAACGCCTGGTTTTATTCCACCTGAAGTCCATCACCGACCCCCTCCTGGACCCCCTGCAGTTTGCCTACAGAGCCAACAGGTCTGTAGACGACACCATAAACCTGGCCCTGCACTTCATCCTGCAGCACCTGGACTCCCCAGGAACCTACGCTAGGATCCTGTTTGTGGACTTCAGCTCTGCATTCAACACCATCCTTCCGGCTTTGCTCCAGGACAAGCTTTCTCTGCTCCACGTGCCCGACTGCCACAGACTTCCTGATGGACCGGAGTCAGCATGTGAGGCTGGGAAAGAACGTCTCGAACACTCGGGCTCTCAGCACAGGATCTCCACAGGGCTGTGTCCTTTCCCCTCTGCTCTTCTCCCTGTACACTAACTGCTGCACCTCCAGCCACAACTCCGTAAAGCTCATCAAGTTTGCGGACGACACCACCCTCATCGGACTCATTTCGGATGGGGATGAGTCTGCCTACAGGAGGGAGGTGGAGCTGCCTGTCCAGCTGATGGTGCAGTTCTACACGGCCATCATCGAGTCCATCCTCTGCTCCTCCATCACGGTGTGGTACGCCGGGGCCACAGCCAGGGACAGACACAGACTGCAGCGCATTGTGGCCTCTGCTGAGAAGGTGATCGGCTGTAGCCTTCCATCTCTCCACGACCTGCACATCTCCAGGACTCTGGGCTGAGCAGGTTGGATCACAGCTGACCCTTCTCACCCTGCACACAGTCTATTCAAACCACTCCCCTCGGGCAGGAGGCTATGGTCCATCTGGACCAGAACCTCCCGCCATAAGAACAGTTTCTTCCCCTCTGCTGTTAGACTCATGAACTCCTCATAACTCAGTCACCTTAACCTTAACTCTGTCACTTTATCATTTTATCACGGGTCACTTTAGACAATGTACTTTGGTTTTAATTGCACTCCTCCCACTACACTGTTTTTTTTCTGTTTCTCTTTCTTTCTGTTTTTCTGTTGCACACAGCCTTTCATATTTCATGTCATTTTTTATCTTATATTTTGTCTTATTTTGGCACATATTGTATATTTTATCTTAGCATTTTATATTGCTCTCTGTTTAATGTTGCACCATTATATCGAAGCAAATTCCTAGTCTGTGAATCCTGTTCATTGGCAATAGCAATAAACTTCTTCTGATTCTGATTCTGATGTGGTTTATTCAGTCATGGTTTTTGTCCAGTTATTGTTATTTCCATTGGGTTATGCTTTCTGGTTTTCTCTACTGATTCTAATAATCTAGTCTTTATTTGTTTCAGTCCTCTTTTGTTCTACACTTTGCTAATACAGTTATCTTGTGTTTTGTTTTCTGTTTTACAGTTCAGCTGTTTATCTGTAGGTTCTTTGCGATGTTTATTATCTTTTAGACTTTAGCCATGTGTTTAGCTTGTTCCCTTTAAAGTCATTGATTTTGGTCACCATTTCTACTTCTTTCACGTACACTCTTGCACCTGTCTCTCTTTGTTTCTGTTTCCCCCCTGTGTTCACTTACACTCTTGCACTTGCATGTTTCATCTTTGTCATAGTCTGCCTGAATCACTCCCTCACTCTTTTGCATCTCTTCCCTTCTCTTGGATTCACCTGACCATACCTCCCTTCTCGAGCATTCTTCCACACATGCACCTTGTTAACCTAATTACCCCACCTGTGTATTTAAGCACTTCACTTTCTCCACTCCCCCACCAGTTCGCCACGATCCCAGTATCCACTTTCCAGCCTTTTGCCTTTGTCTGATTTTGCCTCTTAGTGTTTTGACCTTGCTTTGTTTACCGGAACTTTTTTTTTTTGCCTCAGCCTATGATACAGTATCTCACAGTGATTTTGAACCCAGCCTGTCTCTCGACCACCTTTTTGCTTAGCGCTTATCTGTACCTCTGTTTTGCTGCCTGCCTTCCTGTGTACCGTACCCCTACTTGTGAAAACAATAAAGATTATTTTCAACTTACAACACCTTGGCCATGAGTCTGCATTTTGTGCCCTCCCACATTCTGTGCCATGAATCCTTGAGTCCTGGCAATATGTTTGCAGTGCACATGCATGGAGTTTGGCTATGTGCTGTTTCTGAGTAATGCAAATGTACAGAGTAATGTAACTATTTACTTTCCACAGACAGTGAAGAAGCAATATTTTTTTTTAAGTAGTGAGTAATCTGTGAGAAGATCATGGATTCAAATCCCCGCCTGACTGAAAAATCACTAAGGGCCCTTGGGCAAGGCCTTTAATCCCCTATTGCTCCCGGTGTGTAGTGAGTGCCTTGTATGGCAGCACCCTGACATCGGGGTGAATGTGAGGCATTATTGTAAAGCGCTTTGAGCGTCTGATACAGATGTAAAAGAGCTATATAAATGCAGTCCATTTACCATTTACTTTTTGTGAGTAATGACCCCAACACTGGTTAATTATAATTAAGAGAAAAATACTTTTTTAAATCTAAACCTAAACACTCCATTTGAATGTGACTGTCTAGTTTCAGCAGGTAGACTATTCTGTAACACTGGGGCACAACAGACAAATGCTCTACCACCTACTGGCTTTTTCCTTTACCTGAGGAACATATAACAAGACAGCACCCACCGACTGAAGAGCTAGTGCCAGCACATGAGACTCAACCAGGCAAGGTAAGATGTGTACAACCATTCATATATTCTTTTTGTCACAGCAAAACTTTCAAATCTATTCTTGTATTAACAGGAAGAACTGTGAAAGGAGACCAACAACAGAGGAATATCACTGAATTTCTGAAATCGAGTCAAAACTCAAGCAGCCAAATTCTGAATCTCTTGCAGAGTTCTTGTGCAATTTTGAGTAAGCCAGAGAATAGTACATTGCAGCAACTAATTCTAGAAAACACATATGCATGAATCAGAGTCTCAGCATTTTGTTTTGTTAAACCCACTGATTTAAGCTGAAAGCCTACACTTCAAGCACATCAGGATATTATTTCATTTCCATTGTAGTAGTGTACATAGGCAAATTCACAAAACAACATGTGTTACTGTCCAATTATATATTGGACCAGTCTGTAAACACATACAGTTATATACTGCAGTACTTATCATCCATTTTATATTTCCACTTACTCCAATTAAGGAGCATGGGGGCTTGCAGACTATCCCAGCAGTCATGGGGCATGAAGCAGGGTATACCCTGGACAGGATGCTAGTTTATCACAGGGCCACATATAAACAGATCAACGCATTCACACTTACGTGCAATTTAAAGTTTCCAGTTCACCTAACATGCATGTCTCTGGAAGTGGAAGCTACCCAAAGGGAACCCATGTGAACATGGGGAGAACATATAAACTCAACACAGAAAGGACCAGGTGGGAAGCAATCCCACAACCTTCTCACTGTGAGGCTCTGTGCTTCATAAATAAAAATGACTTTACTTTTGAGAACATTAAAGACAATTAATTACATAACTCAGATGTTCATCAGTCTGTGTGAGATTTGTATGGCAAGGGTGATGGCAAAACAATTAACTACATTTGTTGCCAGAGCGGAAGGTTCCCAGTTCAAGGTCACCTTTGCCCATTCTCCATGAAATGTGAAGTTGCACAAGGAAGGGCATACGCCATAAAATATACCAAATCAACATACTGATCCACCTCGGATCTGCTGTGGTGACCCTGAGTGAAACAAAGCAGAGGCCAAAGGGACCTACTTTAATGGAGTGAAATTTGTATGACGTAGCAACTGTATTTAAGTAGGGCCTTGTTGTTAATCAGGTATTTGATTTTAAGTAATAGATGTCAGATTTGGAGTTAAATTACAAGTTGATGGATGAGGTAATATATTAGATTCAGCAACAACAACAAGTATCAACAGAAAATGAACTCACACCACCATCACCCCTCCCGTTTTCATTAGCAAAGGGCAAAAAAAAATAAAAAAAAATAAATCACTGCTTCTTAGTATTTTAATTATCTCATGCTGCAGCTCCTTCACACAGTTTGAAGTATACCTGTTCCAAGAACTGGCTAATGGCTCTATTCTACAGCTACTTAACTGGTCAAACATGTAATCCCTGCACATGCTGTGACTAATCCTCAATGGCAATCTGATGCACTTGTGGACAAATTCCACTCACCCATCACAGCAAGAGCTGTGCCTTTGGAAAAGTTCCTCTTTAGAGTCTCCAGTACTTCCAGACTTGTGCCATCCAGATTGCACCTGTTGATAGTGCCGTTGGCCGAGCTTATCCAGTACAACTTGCTGGCAGAGTAGTCAATTGACAGACCTGAGAGCGAGATGAGTGAAGACATGATTAACACATTGTCAATGCTCACTTTAAAACTTAAAAAAAAAAAAAAAAAAAATATATATATATATATATATATACTCAACAAAAATATAAACGCAACACTTTTGGTTTTGCTCCCATTTTGTATGAGATGAACTCAAAGATCTAAAACTTTTTCCACATACACAATATCACCATTTCCCTCAAATATTGTTCACAAACCAGTCTAAATCTGTGATAGTGAGCACTTCTCCTTTGCTGAGATAATCCATCCCACCTCACAGGTGTGCCATATCAAGATGCTGATTAGACACCATGATTAGTGCACAGGTGTGCCTTAGACTGCCCACAATAAAAGGCCACTCTGAAAGGTCCAGTTTTATCACACAGAACAATGCCACAGATGTCGCAAGATTTGAGGGAGCGTGCAATTGGCATGCTGACAGCAGGAATGTCAACCAGAGCTGTTGCTTGTGTATTGAATGTTCATTTCTCTACCATAAGCCATCTCCAAAGGCGTTTCAGAGAATTTGGCAGTACATCCAACCAGCCTCACAACCGCAGACCACGTGTAACCACACCAGCCCAGGACCTCCACATCCAGCATGTTCACCTCCAAGATCGTCTGAGACCAGCCACTCGGACAGCTGCTGGAACATTCGGTTTGCATAACCAAAGAATTTCTTCACAAACTGTCAGAAACCGTCTCAGGGAAGCTCATCTGCATGCTCGTCGTCCTCATCGGGGTCTCGACCTGACTCCAGTTCGTCGTTGTAACCGACCTGAGTGGGCAAATGCTCACATTCGCTGGCGTTTGGCACGTTGGAGAGGTGTTCTCTTCACGGATGATGCGAAGGAGATGTGTTGCACTGCATAAGGCAAATGGTGGTCACACCAGATACTGACTGGTATCCCCCCCAATAAAACAAAACTGCACCTTTCAGAGTGGCCTTTTATTGTGGGCAGTCTAAGGCACACCTGTGCACTAATCATGGTGTCTAATCAGCATCTTGATATGGCACACCTGTGAGGTGGGATGGATTATCTCAGCAAAGGAGAAGTGCTCACTATCACAGATTTAGACTGGTTTGTGAACAATATTTGAGGGAAATGGTGATATTGTGTATGTGGAAAAAGTTTTAGATCTTTGAGTTCATCTCATACAAAATGGGAGCAAAACCAAAAGTGTTGCGTTTATATTTTTGTTGAGTGTATGAATTTTAAGCATCAATTTGCTTAAGTACAGCAGCTAGTAATGTTACAAAATCAGATATATTAAGTGTGGTTACAAACTAATTCAGCTTCACAACCTTTGTTAGAAGTCAAAGCCTTTACTGGAAGAAAGATCCCCATATTTACGGATAATCTGGAAAATGCGGCAAAGCCAAAACATTTAGAAATTAATCATTTTCAATGCTTAAACTCAAATATTTTTAAAGTTCACACACACACACACACACACACACACACACACACACACACACACACACACACACACACACACACACACACATATATATATATATAAATACGAGGTCTATTAGAAAAGTATCCGACCTTATTATTTTTTTCAAAAACCATATGGATTTGAATCACGTGTGATTGCATCAGCCAAGCTTGAACCTTCGTGCACATGCGTGAGTTTTTTCACGCCTGTCGGTTGCGTCATTTGCCTGTGAGCAGGCTTTGAGTGAGGAGTGGTCCACCCCTCTCGTCGTTTTTTTCATTGTTTAGGAATGGCTCAGAGACTGCCGCTTTGATTGATCAAAATTTTTTCTGAAACTGTGAGGGACATCAAAGTGGACACCATTTGAGAAATTCAGATAGGTTTTGGTGAAAATTTTATGGGCTTCAAAGAGATTACGGAGTGTTACTGTCGCTTTAAGGACGGCCCAGAGCGACTGGTGGTGCGCCGCGCTCCGAAGCCACCATCGACAGGATGTGCCTGGACATGCCAGAACATGTCCTGTGAGGCTTCATCACGGCATTGCTTTGCGCCATGCGGCACCGCCGTGACGCGCGGAATTCCTCCGCACGTCTGTCTCAATGTGCCGAAAAAGTGCTGATGTCCACGTCTTTTGACAATTCCTGTGCTAGTCAGATGACATCCCGGATAAAACACAGCGTCCAGTTTGTAAATGAATGGCACATTCCACTGTTACAGGAGTTTTTGTCATGGAAAGAGAAGAGGAGGCTTCGTGCGTAGCGGCGGTGCCGCATGGTGCAAAGCAATGCTGTGATGAAGCCTTACAGGACATGTTCTGGCATGTCCAGGCACATCCACAATTTCTCGGATAATCACTCGATGGAAAAACCACCGACAGCTGTCTGAACGCCATCTCAAAGCCGTCCTGTGAGACCAAAACGGAGGTGGTTTTGTCTTGCTCCAGTAGCAAATCCATCGTGACGCGCAAAGCCTCCGCTCGGCTTTCCATGACAAAATCTCTTGTTAAAAGTGAAATCTGCCGGAAAATGGTTGATGTCCAGCTCTTGTGATAACCAGAGAAATTGCACACGATGGTCACGGATCCATACAGCCATCAGCTTAGAAATGAAATAGTCGCTCAGCCTGTCGATGGCGCCTTCGGAGCGCGGCGCACCACCAATCGCTCTGGGCAGTCCGTAAAGCAACAGTAACACTCCGTAATCTCTTTGAAGCCCATAAAATTTTCACCAAAAACCATCTGAATTTCTCGAATGGTGTCCACTTTGATGTCCCTCACAGTTTCTGAAAAAATTTTGATCAAGCAAAGTGGCAGTCTCTGAGCCATTCCTAAACAATGAAAAAAAAACGACGAGAGGGGTGGACCACTCCTCACTCAAAGCCTGCTCACAGGTGAATGACGCAACCGACAGGCATGAAAAAACTCAAGCATGCGCACGAAGGTTCAAGCTTGGCTGACGCAATCACACGTGATTCAAATCCATATGGTTTTTGAAAAAAATAATAAGGTCGGATACTTTTCTAATAGACCTTGTACATACATATATATATATATATATATATATATATATATATATATATATATATATATATATATATATATATATATATATATATATATATATATATATATATATCAAATCAAATCAATTTTATTTATATAGCACCAAATCACAACAACAGTTGCCCCAAGGCGCTTTATATTGTAAGGCAAAAGCCAAACAATAATTACAGAAAAACCCCAACGGTCAAAACGACCCCCTATGAGCAAGCACTTGGTGACAGTGGGAAGGAAAAACTCCCTTTTAATATATATATATATATATATATATATATATATATATATATATATGAGGTCTGTTAGAAAAGTAACTGACCTTTTTATTCTTTTCAAAAACCTGATGGATTTGAATCATGTGTGCTTGCATGAGCAAACCTTGAACCTTCGTGCGCATGCGTGAACTTTTTCACGCCTGTCGATTGCATCATTTTCTGGTAAGTAGCCTTTGTGTGAGGTGTGCGTCGTGCGCTTGGCGGATTTTCATTCCAAGGAAAAAGACAGAACGACTGGAGCAGCGCCGCATCAAATTTTGCCAGAAACTGGGCGACAGCCAGGTGGAAATCATTCGGTTGATTCAGACGGCTTTCTGTGACGATTAACCAAGGATAACCAGGATTAACCAAAAGTATTTTCTTAAAGTATTCTCAAGGGTTAACCCAATGACAGGAGTTAACACAGAAAATCCCTCTTTCTTAAAGAGTGAGTTCAAGTCCAAGGTGCAAACCTACTCAATAGTCACAATCCAGGTTGAAAGGTGCAAACATACCATGAGTAAACATATGGAGACAGACAACCATAAACAGACAATTCACCTGTAACTGAAGCCAAATTGGAATCACTATAAATTGCCTAACTAATCAGTTGCAGCAGCTGGCAAACCAAGGTGGGGACAATTACAGACTAATGACAGAGGGAGGTAACATCAAGACAAAAGACAAAGGATGTGTAGGGAACCAGGCAGAACAACAGAGGACAACAGAGGGTGGTAAAACCAAGACAAGACTAAAACCTGCGAGGAGATAAATGATCAGAGGGAAGTAGAGAAAAAGACACTGCTTGACACTGAAGGTGATAGAAGGCAATTGCAAAGGAGAATAATTGACAAGCTGAAGGAGAAAAGACAAGATGTCAGGTGAAAATGACAGGATATGGAACCAGAAAAGGAAGCTGGGAGTGACTGAGAAGAAATGACAAGAACATACTGAGACAAGAGCAAGGAAATGAGACTAAACAGACAGTGGATACAAAGGGAAGAACAAACAAACTAAAACCTGATCGCAGATGGGACCCTAACAGGACTGGACCACAACATTAAAACTGTTATTTTTTTCATTCTTGAGAATATTTCCATTTACAGTGACCCGGTGAGGACATCAGACTCCATTAATGTTATGCACCAAAACAGTTGGTGGCGGTAATGCACCATGTCAGTTTGCAAACCACCAGTACACTCAACAAAAGTAGAAGGAGACCTGCTGAGTTATTTATTTTGGATGCTGTTTAAATCAAATCATATTAATTTTATTTATATAGCGCCAAATCACAACAAACAGTTGCCCCAAGGCGCTTTAGATGCCGTGCACACGCAACACGTGCGCGATGCATTCATAATACACCCGTAATTGTTGGGAAAGTGAAATGCACGGACCCACACCAGGGGGCGTTAATGAACGGCCAATAGAGAATCCAATAAATACAACTTATTGCTGCAAAGGTGCATACACAGGTCAAAATATCAATCAATCAATCAATTTTATTTATATAGTGCCAAATCACAACAAACAGTTGCCCCAAGGCGCTTTATATTGTAAGGCAAGGCCATACAATAATTACGTAAAAACCCCAACGGTCAAAACGACCCCCTGTGACCAAGCACTTGGCGACAGTGGGAAGGAAAAACTCCCTTTTAACAGGAAGAAACCTCCAGCAGAACCAGGCTCAGGGAAGGGCAGTCTTCTGCTGGGACTGGTTGGGGCTGAGGGGAGAGAACCAAGAAAAAGACATGCTGTGGAGGGGAGCAGAGATCAATCACTAATGATTAAATGCAGAGTGGTGCATACCGAGCAAAAAGAGAAAGAAACACTCAGTGCATCATGGGAACCCCCCAGCAGTCTAAGTCTATAGCAGCATAACTAAGGGATGGTTCAGGGTCACCTGATCCAGCCCTAACTATAAGCTTTAGCAAAAAGGAAAGTTTTAAGCCTAATCTTAAAAGTAGAGAGGGTGTCTGTCTCCCTGATCTGAATTGGGAGTTGGTTCCACAGGAGAGGAGCCTGAAAGCTGAAGGCTCTGCCTCCCATTTTACTCTTACAAACCCTAGGAACTACAAGTAAGCCTGCAGTCTGAGAGCGAAGCGCTCTATTGGGGTGATATGGTACTATGAGGTCCCTAAGATAAGATGGGACCTGATTATTCAAAACCTTATAAGTAAGAAGAAGAATTTTAAATTCTATTCTAGAATTAACAGGAAGCCAATGAAGAGAGGCCAATATGGGTGAGATATGCTCTCTCCATCTATTCCCTGTCAGTACTCTAGCTGCAGCATTTTGAATTAACTGAAGGCTTTTCAGGCAACTTTTAGGACAACCTGATAATAATGAATTACAATAGTCCAGCCTAGAGGAAATAAATGCATGAATTAGTTTTTCAGCATCACTCTGAGACAAGACCTTTCTAATTTTAGAGATATTGCGCAAATGCAAAAAAGCAGTCCTACATATTTGTTTAATACATATTTGTTTAATATGCGCATTGAATGACATATCCTGATCAAAAATGACTCCAAGATTTCTCACAGTATTACTAGAGGTCAGGGTAATGCCATCCAGAGTAAGTATCTGGTTAGACACCATGTTTGTAAGATTTGTGGGGCCAAGTACAATAACTTCAGTTTTATCTGAGTTTAAAAGCAGGAAATTAGAGGTCATCCATGTCTTTATGTCTGTAAGACAATCCTGCAGTTTAGCTAATTGGTGTGTGTCCTCTGGCTTCATGGATAGATAAAGCTGAGTATCATCTGCGTAACAATGAAAATTTAAGCAATGCTGTCTAATAATACTGCCTAAGGGAAACATGTATAAAGTGAATAAAATTGGTCCTAGCACAGAACCTTGTGGAACTCCATAATTAACCTTAGTCTGTGAAGAAGATTCCCCATTGACATGAACAAGTTGTAATCTATTAGATAAATATGATTCAAACCACTGCAGCGCAGTGCCTTTAATACCTATGGCATGCTCTAATCTCTGTAATAAAATTTTATGGTCAGCAGTATCAAAAGCAGCACTGAGGTCTAACAGAAGAAGCACAGAGATGAATCCACTGTCTGAGGCCATAAGAAGATCATTTGTAACCTTCACTAATGCTGTTTCTGTACTATGATGAATTCTAATACCTGACTGAAACTCTTCAAATAGACCATTCCTCTGCAGATGATCAGTTACCTGTTTTACAACTACCCTTTCAAGAATTTTTGAGAGAAAAGGAAGGTTGGAGATTGGCCTATAATTAGGGTCAAGTGATGGCTTTTTAAGTAAAGGGACAAAGGTCGCCCTGTGTTTCATGCTGAGCAGACAAACATTGAGGGATTTCTTTAAAAACACTGCATTTGTTCAAGTTATTATTATGTTTCTTTTAATGTCTTGGTGGATCAAGTGGGATTTATTTTCATCGTGAGCAGAATACTGAAGAGACATCAGATGGCGGAGCACTGGCGGGAATATATTTGAACTTTTAAAATAACTTATTTTCTTGTTGTTGATGGGACAAAGCACTAGAGTTCTCTGGCTCAGCCTGAGAAATGCACCTGGAGCAGAAGAACATTGAGGGACTACTTTTAAAAATGCTGCATTTCTTCAGTAACGTCCATGATAAGGAAATAAAGTACTTCCCAGACATCATCTACCAAAACAAGGCTATCTTCTCATCAGGGTGTGATGATAAATCTGACTAAAATGATGTAACAGATCAGACTAAGACTTTATATAACATTCATACATAGTGCAACCTTGTCATGGTTATGGTTATAGTTAGGGGTTATTGTTAAGGTTATGGTAGTGTGAGAACTGTACATTTTGCTGCTCAGCCATTCAATCGGCTGCAGTGCATTAGCGCTTGGTCCATTATTTTGGTAATTCAGGTGATCAGCGTAGACCCTGCTTCTCTTATAATGCTTTATTTTAATCGGTGTCCCATTTTGAAAGGTTTTGCTACTGCACGCTCTGCTGTATTCTTCTCCATTTTTTGTGGGAGCGTTACAGCGCCACATACAGATCTGGCTTACTCAGTGTTTTCACTGTCCCACAGCTGACATGGAATGTTTTTAACCAGTTTGGGAACAATAATGTTTTTGTTCTAACCTGTTTGGGAAGATCAATTTTGGGGTGGAACCCAAAACTGGAAATGTTAAAATACCATTTCCGTTTGCAAAGAACCAGTTTGGAAAAAAAAAAAAGTTCAAAGCCCTGCTTATTTTACCTGCTGTATATTCCAACTGGCATGCAAAGTAATTGAACAAGCATGGTCCGGGGGACATGATGGTTTTTCACAGAGTGGCACTGTTAATGGTGGGAACTGGAAGTCATTTCAGTTGTGGATGTCTGCACAACTCAGTGTCGCCCACCATGTATTTGATTTATCCTTGTCAGATTCATAGCTACAATGCGTCATTAATTTAATCTTGTCCCCAGGTCCACTCCATAATCATAACTGATGCCAATAAAATATGGTGTGCCCAGCTGCCTGTATTGCTGACATAGGTCCAAGGGAATGAAGAAATGCATGGAAGATAATCAGGCTGTTTGTGTGGGGAGCCTGACGCTGACATGTGTGACAAGAGCTACTGAACATGAGCTGATTATCTGCAAATGCTCTTTCACACATCACAGCTTTATGACAGAGGTCTGACTAATTAAATGTTGAATAAGAATGTGTAAAACAAATTTAAAATCAATCAATCAATTTCAATCAATTTTATTTATATAGCGCCAAATCACAACAAACAGTTGCCCCAAGGCGCTTTATATTGTAAGGCAAGGCCATACAATAATTACATAAAAACTCCAACGGTCAAAACGACCCCCTGTGAGCAAGCACTTGGCGACAGTGGGAAGGAAAAACTCCCTTTTAACAGGAAGAAACCTCCAGCAGAACCAGGCTCAGGGAGGGGCAGTCTTCTGCTGGGACTGGTTGGGGCTGAGGGAGAGAATCAGGAAAAAGACATGCTGTGGAGGGGAGCAGAGATCAATCACTAATGATTAAATGCAGAGTGGTGCACACAGAGCAAAAAGAGAAAGAAACACTCAGTGCATCATGGGAAACCCCCAGCAGTCTAAGTCTATAGCAGCATAACTAAGGGATGGTTCAGGGTCACCTGATCCAGCCCTAACTATAAGCTTTAGCAAAAAGGAAAGTTTTAAGCCTAATCTTAAAAGTAGAGAGGGTGTCTGTCTCCCTGATCCGAATTGGGAGCTGGTTCCACAGGAGAGGAGCCTGAAAGCTGAAGGCTCTGCCTCCCATTCTACTCTTACAAACCCTAGGAACTACAAGTAAGCCTGCAGTCTGAGAGCGAAGCGCTCTATTGGGGTGATATGGTACTATGAGGTCCCTAAGATAAGATGGGACCTGATTATTCAAAACCTTATAAGTAAGAAGAAGAATTTTAAATTCTATTCTAGAATTAACAGGAAGCCAATGAAGAGAGGCCAATATGGGTGAGATATGCTCTCTCCTTCTAGTCCCCGTTAGTACTCTAGCTGCAGCATTTTGAATTAAATTGAATTAATTTGAAATCAGACAAGAATGAGCAGTTAGTATCCTTAAATACCGAGGTGTCAATCCCGGCTTCAGAAAGTAAAAACCCTCCCATGTGTTGCTTCTACCTGTGCACCTAAAACAGGTGATCTCAATAATTCGCTCATCCACCTGCCTGAAGAGCTGAACTAATTACAATCAGTTGGTTTATTGGGAAGATAAAACAAATATGTGGCTGGACTTTAACTTTCTGAAGCTGGATTTGACACCTCTGCTTAAATAGCTAAATTATTATTTTTTTGATAAAGCTAATGTAATAAAATACATGCAATATAACTCAATGAAACACCATGATTGAATTATAATAATCACTACACGGAGCAACAGGGAGACAAGCATTTCTTATAGTAAGCACTGAGATGCTGTCATGTACGTCCCATTCACTAAAATGATTCCAGTGTCAGACATGGTCATTGGTGGGAATTGTACCCATCCTGAGGTTTTCTCACCAAGAACTGGGCAAAACTGAGGCAACTTTCCTGAACTCAACATCTAATAATTATTAGTTCTGTTTGCAATTGAGAATTCTGTGTATACTCAGTTAGGTGGTAACTGATAATTCAGTTTGAATTTACCCTTAATTAACTAGATTGTTGTATCAAAAATGAGTGAGTTAACAACACTACACCACAAATAATTTAAGTAAATATTTAAAAATCATTGGTAATGCAGGTGGCACAGTGGTTTAGTGATTAGTGCTGTTGCCTCACTGCAAGAAGGTCCTGGGATTGCTTCCCAGCTCGACCTTTCTGGTTGGACATTGCATGTCTCTCCAGATGCTCCAGTTTCTTCCTCTAAATGAGCTTGTCTGTCTATATGTGGCCCTGCAACAGACTGGTGTCCTGTCCATGGTCTACCCTGCCTCACACCCTATGAAGGCTGGGATAGGCTCCTCCGCCCTGTGACCCTTGATTGGAGTAAGCGGACATAGAAAATTAATTAATGAATAAATGGTAATGCGATGGAGGCAGCAGGCAGTGTGGTGCCCAAGTGGTCAGTGTGCTTGCTTCTGAATGCCCTCAAGACAGTGGAGATGATTGTTGACTTCAGAAAAAAAAAAGTTCTGGCCACCCCATCACCCTGTGTGACACTCCATTCACCATTGTGGAGTCCTTCTGCTACCTGGGGATCACCATCACCCAGGACCTCAAGTGGGAGCTGAACATCAGCTCTCTCAATTTTCAATTTATTTTTAATTTATTTTCATTTATATCGCACCAAATCACAAGAGTTGCCTCAAGGCGCATCACACAAGAAAGGTCTAACTTTACTAACCCCCAGAGCAGCAGTGGTAAGGAAAAACTCCCTCTGAGGAAGAAACCTCAAGCAGACCAGGCTCAAAGGGGTGACCCTCTGCTTGGGCCATGCTACGGACATAAATTACAGAACAATTCACAAAATGAATATACAGGAAATGCTCCATCTCTGGATGGAGCTGCACCTTAAACAGAGAGAAAAAACAGAATCAGGCAACAGAAAGACAAGAAAGACACTTCATCAACAGAGCACAACAGAGGCACTACAACATGTAATAGTGCAATTATTGCTAATTTTATTATGTATTTTAATAATAAAAAAAAATCACTAAAATTTATTTTTTGCACATTTTACCAAATTGAGTGCAGTCGTATAACCAACAGGACCCTACTGATGTGTGCAGTAAGTTTTGTGTCACTACACCTGGTAACAATGACACTACTGAAAATTTAAACAATGAAAAATTCTCCAAAGTTTTTCACAATGACATTTTTCCAGTCTGACTGCTGTAATATAACCAGCAGGAGACCACTGATGTTTGCAGTAAATTTTGTGTCACTACACTTATAACAATGACACTATTGGAAAAAAGTAGTAGTAGAGAAGTTGGATCTTCGACTGGACTGGGTTGCTTGATGCGAAGACGTTTTGCTTCAAATCGCAGAAGCTTCCTCAGCTAAAATTCTTGCTCTGGTAGTCTGACTTCTGTATTGACTCTTGTAGAGAAGAATACATGTAGTATAGTCCAGTTATATTTTGTTTGTCTAATTATGGGCTCTGAAAATGCTATGATTATATATACAAATGGTTATAATACCTAAATGGTTAATGTGATATTTTTGATAAAACTCTTGAATTAAAGATGAAAGTCTATGCTATAGCACTTCTTGACTGTTTAATTTCATCTACATTGTGATGGTGTGCACAGGAAAAAAAATGTGTTTCTCTCCATCTACTTGCTGATTATACTTTACATTTTAAATTATTATATTTTATATTATTGTCTGAACTGAAATTGGCTAGCTGAATGAACCAAGCTTTCATGGTCCCAGACATTGACAGCATGGGAAAAAGGCACATGCACAACTTTTCACAGTGAATAAAATTTAAAAAAGGATTGTCCTTTAATCAATGTCATTACCCATGTGAAGCACTTTGAAGCAGCATTGTTGTGATTTGGCACTCAATAAATACAATAAATTTAATTAAATTTAATTCAAAAAGAGTGTAAGGCTTTATTGTTGAATGTTAAATCCACATACAGTAATAGCAGCTGATGTTACAAGGACATTTGAACTGTTCACCTCTGTCTGACTTCCCACTTAGAGCTGAGTGGGAAGTCTGGCTCACCATGTTGTCATACTGACCTACAGGTTCCCTCTGGTTCTGGTGGAGGACCTTGCTGTTACTCCCGTCCATGTTGGCCATGTTGATGGTGTTGCCATCTGTCCAATAAATCTTCCTGTGTGTGGAAGGTGAGGTGCATGATTAGTGTTCCAGTTAGGCACAGGATATTACGAGGTGTATAACACAATAAACATATGTTACTGGGCTATAAAGTATAATCACAACAAATATATTTTGTTCCACAAAACAATCTGTCTAAACAATTTAAGAGCTCTTTAAAGACCAAGGTTTTTGTCCTTTCTCTATAAAGGTATGACCTCTAGTCAGGTTCCATGAAGGTGACAGTCTGATGAAGAGCATAGACTGTTGTAATCTACTCACCCTTTGGCAGGGTGCACTACAAGGCACCTTGGTTTATCAATCCCGTGGATGATGGAGGTCTTCAGGGACCCATCAAAGCGAGCCACATTGATTTGCGACTCATCATTTTCAGAGCTGAGCCAGTATAAGTTCCTGGAAAGCCAGTCTAAAGCCAGCCCACGGCAGTTCACTATGTCTGTAAGGGGGTGCACAAAAGAGCAGGTAAACCTCTGTGGTTTTCAAAGTCAGAACTCAAATAAGACATTATTTTCACAAAGATGAATAATGTGGTGCAAACTTTTGTTTGGACACCACTTGCTAGTTTACTAGCTTGTCCTGAAATCAAAATTCACGAAATTACTATGATTTATTGCTAATGGGACTGCACAATCTTGTGACTCTTCCACAAAAAAAAACAAAACTTTTTTTTTTCATTTAATACTGTATTTCACAATGAAAAATGTATTAAGTTTTGCTTTCATATGCACGCACACAAACATGGTGTTATGTCTATAAATGCCGAGCTTGCACACACCTCCAAAGATGATGGTCTCTATCTGTGTTCCGTTGATGAAGGCCCGTTTTATGGTTTGGGTTTTGATATCAGCCCAGTAGATCCTCTCCTCCTGAGCATCATAGTCCACCACAGTGACATCATCAATATCTGGTACTGTTAATGCCGTCATGACATTCATGTAAGGGTTGTCGATGTCCACACCCCGGATTTCAGACCGCCGCACGTACAGGAGGAACTTTTTCAATGCTGGTAAAAGTGATGGAAAAATTGAAAATTCAACAGGAAGCATCTATACTGACCTTTTCTTTCAAATTCAGATAAGCACGTAAAGGCCATAGTAATATCTTGACACTAACGTAAATCCAGGTTTGGGTCTGTAAAATAAGGAGGCCGAATGTGATTGAAAAATACTTAACTGCTGGCCGCATACAATCCTTTTCCTGTGCAAAAAAAAAAAAAAAAAAAAAAAGTAAAACGAAGGCAGTATTTCTCACCAAAGCAGGACTGTTTGTTGGGTGAAAGCTTCATGAGGTGTGGACAGGTGCAGGATGCTGTGTGGTTGTAATTGATGAGACACAGATGTGAACAGGGACCACGTCCATCATTCTCTTCACATGGGTTAGAAGCTGATAGGAAGAGAGGAGACAAAGCAAAGGACAGACAATTTCAGGAAATTTGGCACAATAAGTAAAGATAAAAGAGAAAAAAGTGGCTATGTCTGATTTATACAAAATGCAATTGCAAAATATAATTAACAGGCTTGTCTAACTGTCATTAAAAGAAAAAAGGCACATTTTCAAATATAAAGCAATGCTGAAAAACAAAAACAAAAAATCAGGTCAGGTCTGGGAGTATGCTCTGGTGTTGCAAATCACTGCATCCAACATACCAGGGAACCACCTTGATTCTTAGATCAGAACGACCCAAGCACATAGACCAGACCCATTCATCTTTTGGAACCAGGTAATAAGTGAGCAGCTCTTTTGCCTCTTCCAGATGCTGTAGTCTTGAACAATGAGGCATGTGGTTGCTAAAACATGCCCACAGTAGTCGATGAAGTGTCATAGTTGGCACATCATTCCAGTGGTACCCAAAGAGCCTCCAAAAAGACATAGTACCAAAGATATCCACTTGTTACTTTAGGTCACTGGCTGCCATCCAAGTCTTATAATCATACATTAAGACAAGAAGACCACAGACATGGACATTTGATCTCCTGCAAAGGTATCAGAATTTCAATATGCCTCTGTCCAAGGACCTCAAGATGCCATAAGCTTTTCCCAGGCATCCTTTGAGTTCAAAATGCTGCAGCCAGTCTGCTCTGTGTGAGACTGATCCTGTCAGAGCTCAAGAGCTAAGCACTGTGGAGCCTGGTTCATATTTGGAAAGGAGACCTCTTTGGAAGTCCAGAGGCCGTGTGTGTTTCTCTGAGTAAAACTGGAGTTACATCAGGAAGGTCATGTGGTATAAAGCTTGTGCCACCTGCTAATGCGGATCAGGCTGTATGTGCTGTGGTGACCGCTGACTAACTGGGAACAGCTAGAAGAAAAACAACATCTGATCTCAAAGGCCAAGGGCCGAGGTATATAAATGTCATTGCATAAATAAGAACTTTTGACAAGTTCATCATGTTCACTGCATAGAGATACACTTGTGATGGTTAAGTTCAGGAAGTCATCAAATGTTTGGATCTTAAACTTGACCCAGGATGACAAAAGCAGACACTCCTCCCTCAGAGTTTCACATGCTGCAATCATTGCATCCACTGATACCACAAAGATCACCCTGGGTCCTGGATGGCAGCCACCCAGGTAGACAACTGATCCAGTCACACCTCTTGAAAGTAACCATCCATCTGTTAGCCTTCTCCAGCTACTGGGGTCCTCAGCACTGTTGAGGCTGATGCTTCCTCACAGTGCAAATGATACTCCTCATATTAGTCTCTTAAATTAACCATCTGTTTGACACAAAATCATTCTAGTGGTACCCAAAGATCCTTGAAAGTGACATAGTACCAAAGATGTCCCGTCACTAGCATCCAAGTCTCACAGCCATACAGTAAGCAAGGTAGCACCAACACGATAAAGAAGATGGGAAAGGCAAACACTTATGTTTTCTGACCTCATAACAACATAAAGTTCAACACCTTTAACTGCATACAGATTCAATTATCATGGTTGAGTCCAGGAAGTCATTGAAAGCTTAGGTCTTTGTCTTGAACCAGGACAATCACAAACAAAAAACTTATTCCTCACTCAGCTTCTAGTGCAGCAATCAGGTTATCCATTAAGCCCACAAAGAGCAAAGCATCATCCATGACATCAAGACCAAATACTTCCTCACCAACAAATCAAGGTGTCTTTATTATCCCTGTTAGGGCAATTTGTTGTGTAGCCAGCAGAGAGAACACATTCATACATACATAGACTTAAACATAACATGATCTCAAATATAGCATGAAAACTCACCAGACATAGGATATAATTATACAATGTAAAACATTAAGAAAAAAGTCGCTAAAAAACACTTGTGATAGTGTTTAAAAAAAAAAAAAAAACTAGTGACAGTGGGTATGAAAGAGTTCTTATTCTTACACCTCTTGGACACAAATCTACGACCACACGGAATCAGTTTGAACTCCGGCTGCAAGGGGTGACTGGGATCATCCAGGATTGACCACGCCTTCTTAATGGCTGTTTTCATAAACATTTATGACTGCTGTCATCAAGTGTTATTCAGTTTTTATAATGACAAGTTGACATTTTTGGGGGGTTATCTTGATTGAACAACTTCATTTCAATCAAAATTACATGACCAGAAGTTGTCTTTGGCCTTTTTGGTCTTTGGTTGTATGCCAACTTGTCACCTTATATATATATATATATATATATATATATATATAAAGAGAGAGAGAGAGAGAGAGAGAGAGAGAGAGAGAGAGAGAGAGAGAGAGAGAGAGAGAGAGACAAGTAGTAATTTTATATTGGACCTTTAATCCCGTCTTACCACTTTTTGTGCAAATATTTGCACAAAAACAAAGAAGTCTATTAGTTTGAACATTAAATATGTTGTCTTCATGGTGTATTCAGTTGAATATAAGTTGAAGAGGATTTAGAAATCATTGTATTCTGTTTTTATTTACATTTTACACAACATCCCAACTTCAATGGAATTGGGGTTGTATAAACAAAAGATTGTTTCCATAGCATCCTTGATAGACACTATGGATGAACACTTATATTGCATGGGGACTGAAATATACATTGTGTTGAATCATGTCTCATTAATCTGATGATGAAGGAACTTTGGGTAATGGCAATGGAGGCCTGAGCCAGGTTTCAGATGGGGCCACAGAAACAAATAGGGAATTTAAGGAAGCAGAGTTAAATACAAAAGCATACCTGATTGGGAGATGATTTTGTTAGTTTACGTGGTGAGACAAGGACTCTGGGAGAGAACTAGAATCGTGCTCACTCATGTTCATACATTTATGTCCCAAGAGAATGCCATGTACAGTGGGGAGTGTGGTAAAGACCAGAGATCTGTGGAGGAGTTTGTTGAAGAGGTTGAAAGAGTTTTAAGATGTAGAGAACAGACAGTGGAAGAGCCGTGTGATTTTATATTACAGTATCCCTGTTTCATGGCCCTGCATTAGCAGAGATGAATTTATGCAAACGGGGTCAGTTATTGGTGCCCAAAGATGTATTTCCCTGTCTGATAAATGTGTTTGGGAAAAAACAAAACAAAACAAAACAAACAACAACAACAACAACAAAAACAAATGTAGCACTGCTCAGCTTTTGGAGTCCTTATACAACAGCAAACAGACAGAAGGAGACGACCTCTGTGATTACTCCCTTGTCACAGTTCCTGGATTCCGTAATGAAACAGTCTGCAAATGCAGTAGCTGATGAGAAAACTGTCCTTTGAGACCAGTTCAGTAAGGGTTTGAGGGATGCAGCTCTCAGACATGAACTCAGGAAAATAGTTAGGTATAAACTTGACTCTAATTAACTAGAGGTCGGGAACAAAGTCCTCGTTTGGGAGATGGAGGATGGAAAGTCTTATCATTCCACATTTCTAATGAAACATCCGGTTCAAACTGAAAATGTAGAATTGCAATGTTCAGTGAATAAATCAGATAATGAGCCAGGTGTTGTGTTAGATAAGGTTCAAAAAGCAGTTGCAGATCAAGAGAAATGGTTAACCAAACGCAGTAAAACCTTGGCTGAAATAGCTAGCACTGTAAGTGAGATGTGTAGACTTAACACTTTACAGACAGGTCGGGAGCCCAAATCCTGGGCTAGGTTGCGGCCTAAGTTCATGTCTGATGGTCAACCCATTTGTTTCAAGTGTAGTGGAAGAGGGCATATAGCAAGGACATTTCCACAGACCAAACAGGTCAGAGATGCACCTGGCAAGGATATAGCATCTGGTTCGGGAAAACTGCTGCCCTCTGTTGTCATGAGTCAAACAACTCAAGGGGAGAAAGCTGGCTGAACAAAGGTAATACTGGGTAGAAGTAAAATCTTAGAGCATGCAGTAGGAGACTGTAAAACTGTTGAAGTGAAAATCCATAGGATTGCTGTTACCTGCCTGCTTAATACTGGCAGCCAGGTCAGTACAATCCAAGAGTGTCTAAGAAGCACTGGTCATTGGAAGATAAGAGCTTCATCCCACCTTTGAGTGGTTAAATATTAAGCTCATGGCTTAGATGTATCCTATTTGGACTATGTAGAGCTTGAAGTGGAGGTTATGGGTTTGACTATCCCCAAGCAGGGATGGCTTATTGTTAATGATTCAGTACACTCTTCCTCTGTTCTGGGACTTATAGGCATGAAAGTGGTCAAAAGATGTAGAGAATCAGTGCACACTATGTTTGACACCACTTTGAAGGGTGAGGTTGAGTCAGTTGGAGAGACGATTTCCAGCAGGTGCAGATTGTGAATGTAGCATATAGACTTTCATTTGCTAGGGTGGCAGGGAAGGATGTTGTCCACATACCCACCTTGGCAGCTGCTAGAGTCATGGCGACGGGCCTGAAGACTGTGGGGGATAATGACCATTTGCTACTATTGGAACCTGTAAGTCCCCTTTACCTGGGGGGTTAGTTGTTGTGCCAACCTTGGTGTTATCGGAGTGTCACTTTTTCCCTGTCCATGTCATGAACCTGTCAAATGAAGATATCTGGTTGAAACCAAGGACTAGGATGGGCTGTTGGCTCATGGAGAGGGAGTGAAATGTGAAGAGCTCCATGAGGTACAGTTTCAGAGAATTTTGGCAGACACAGGACTAGTGATGATCAGGGATCATCCAGACCCACCGAGTGCTGTTTGACGAGCTTAAAGTGGCAGGTCTTCCAGAACAGAAAGTTCAGCTGGCTTTATTGCTGGAAAAGTATTTGTTTGTGTTTGCAGTGGAAGATGAGTATTTGAGCTACATTGAGCAGGTGCAACATGAGATACATCTTACAGATGACACACCTGTGACAGAGCCATACAAACACATCCTACCCACACAGTACCATGAGGTTTGGGAACACATTGGTAAGCTGTTGAAAAAAGGGGTTATCAAGGACAGTTCCAGTTAATATGCTTCACCCATAGTGTTGATGAGGAAGGCAGATGATAGGTTATGTGTCGGGTCTGAGGTTATGTGTCGAGTTTAGAAGACTTATTTCCAAGGTGAGGCATAATGTTTTTCCCCTTCCTAGGATTGATGAGAGTTTTGATGCACTGAGGGGGATGAAGTTCTTCTCAACAATTGACCTAGTGAGGGGAGTATCACCAGGTGGTGATGCACGAGAGAGACAGGCCTAAGACAGCATTTACTATGCCTTTTGGTTTGTATGAATATGTGAGAAAGTCTTACGGTGTCTGTAATGGACCAGCTACATTTGTAAGACTTGTGCAGGTGACAAAGAGCAATCTCTTTTTCCAGATACTCCTGGTGTATTTGCACAGCATTTAAAGACAATGGAGACTGTACTTAAGAGGCTGGCAGAAACTGATCTTAAGGTAAAGTTACAAATGTGTGCTTATCTGCAGCAGTCTGTGAAATTTTTGGGTCATTGAGTGTCAGTGGAGGGTGTAGTAACCAATGGTGGGCACAGTTCCGCTAATCTGCTAACCGCTAATTATCAAAGCTAAAGTTTTCATTATTGGATTAGCTTTTCAGATAACTTTGAAAACCATCATCGGACCAATTATCTTCCGATAAGTTCTGGTCCAATAATTTTTAGATCGCTAACATATTTTTGGAGGCGTGTTGAACAAAGCTTTATATTTTATATTAAGTTTAGAATTAGCTGAGTACCTACCTGTTAAATGTTTTGTAGTAGATGTGTACTTCTATACTCTGCAAACAAAAGAGAGCTGGTTCCAGAAGAAACCACTCTATCCTCTGTAAACGGAGGAGAGCTAGTTCCAGCAGAAACCGCTCTATCCTCTGCAGGCAAAGGAGAACCAGTCACAGATGAAAGAAAGAAAGAAAGAAAGAAAGAAAGAAAGAAAGAAGAAAGAAAGAAAGAAAGAAAGAAAGAAAGAAAGAAAGAAAGAAAGAAAGAAAGAGAAGAAGGAGTAAAAAAAAAAAAAGCTAATTTCTTTTAACCCCATACTGATACGCTGGCAAAATAACCCAAGACATCCAGAGGCATACAGTTTTAATTTATTACAAATTTTAACCATTAACTAATTTCGGACAAGTTATTTAAATTAAAGTCACATCTGAAATTTTATGAAGTGAAAATATCACATATATGTTTTAGTTTTAAAGTTGCACTAATTTTGAATGTTTTAGTGTGGACATGCTGTCTCCACGTGCATTATGGGTACTGTCAGTACATTCACGACAGAAGAAATGCATTTGAGATGCTCTGATCAGGCTCCACACGGACAACAGCATCAAACCCGTTGTATATTGTGCCTAAAACTCTCATGAATATATTATCTGGGTTTCTAGATGTTCTTATTGTCTTTGTTTTATGTAAAAATCCCAGAAGAAGCCCAGATTGCGTCTCCATTATTTTCAATTGGAATCATTGCAATCGATTCCTGTTTGCTATTTAGAGTCCTGTTTATGTCAAACATTGTCTGTTGTCTTTGTTTCAGAGTTATATATACTATATATATATATATATATATATATATATATATATATATATATATAGGGGTGTCGGAAAAAATCCATTCACGTCCGAATCGCGATTCTTATTTATTGTGATTCTGAATCGATCCAAAATGTCCAAGAATCGATTTTTAAAAAGCATTTTTTTAAACATTTTCTTGCTTACTCGCTGCGTGTACTGTTTGTCAGGTAACGGCTTCCGTACTACAGCGTCCCGGAGAGGGGGGTCCAGCGTGCTTCAAACACTCGTGCGCTGCAGAGTTCAGTGGCTGTAGCTTAGCATGGCGGACGAAGAGCTAATTCAGCCAGGACTGTCTTTGCTGAAGGCAAATGTTTGAGCGCATTTTGGATTTTATTATTTGCTGCGTAAGATGGAGCTTGACATGACTTATGCAGTGTGCAAAATCCGCAAAATGAAAGTCAAGTACTTTGGAAACACTTCAAATCTGCAAGCCCACATGCTACGCCATCACCCGGAGCTAAAAGAGGGGAGCAGCAGTATCTGCCGACTACTGACCAGCGCGTCGCTAAACTGCCAGCCAACTCTGAACGAGCAAAGCAGATAAGTAAATTTACATCTAGAATCACTTGATTAACCTTGTAAAGCTCCATTTTCTTAAACATAAACATTTTTTAAGTAATATAACTATTTCTCAGAGCTCTTTGAATCTAAAATCGATTCTGAATTGAATCGTCACCCCAAGAATCAGAATCGAATTGAATTGTGAGCTGTTGAACGATTCACATCCCTAAAATATATATATATATAAGATGTCTGAAATTAAGTTTGGGTTTATAAAAATTCCACACATCTTAAACGTAGCAGACACGGATTATCTGGAATTTTGTTTTGGCAGGTTTTCACGGTCTCTACTGCCATCTACTGGCCAGTAGTGTTCAGTGTTCATGGCAGTATGAGTGTCTGGATGCCAGTAGATGGCAACGTTGTATTTATTTTTACTCCGGTTATATCACACGGTTGTCAAAATAACGACTTGACTTTTTGGCATTTTTTTTTAACAAATAAAAAAGGCAGATTTTACAAAAGCACATTTATATATAAACACCAACACGCACACACACCTCACATTAACGTGTTCGTTTTTACATAGTATGAATAAGTCAACCAATCAGTGTTTTACCCATAATCCCTTTGGCTTCTGTCTGTGTTTGTTACAAAACTTAAAGGATATATAACTTAAAGGATATATGTCTTTGTAAAATGACAGAATTGACATTAATGGAGTTATTCTCTCAGTATTAATTTTATTTAAAAATCAAATCCATAAGTCAGCACTGCTTTATTTTCCAAGACCTCCGCCTCACAGCGACACCACCATTGAATATAGAGTTGAGCTTTGCTGCTCTCACTGCTCAGCTGCATCACTGCTGGAAGCTATGTAGTAAACTGGAGCTTCCAGCAGTGGACAGGGCACACAAAGACAGAAGTAATGACTCATTGTTTGGGTCTGTGGTCACCTTTGATGCTACCAGAAGTGATCTTGGTGGTAAAACTAAAAACCAGCTTGTTAGTAGTTGCAAGTGTACTGGAGACAATACTGGAAGTTATCGCTTATTGGTTAGCTGTAGTTTGATACATTTTTGTGTGGTTTATCAGTTTAGCTATATAAAAGATAACTTTTTAGTTAGCTGATTATCTGTTATTGAAGCTACCTTTTTGGTTAACTGTCCCCACCACTGGTAGTGAGACATCCTTCCAAGGTCTCTGCTGTTAAAAACTGGGAAGTTCCAACTGCTGGCATAGAGCTCCAGTCATTTCTGGGTTTCTGGAGATATTATAGGAGATTTATTTGGGGGTTCTCACAGATTGCTGGACCCTTGGATGATGTGGTTAATAAATGTGTTGGTGCAAAGAAAACAGGAGGATCGGGATGCAAGTTTAGTGTTTTGTAAACTTCTGAGTACGACTCAGCTTTTGAGCAATTAAAGGAGAGCCAGACCTCTGCCCCATTTTGGGTTTTGCTGATTTCACACAACCTTTTATAGTGGAGACAGAGAGACAGATAGGAGTCAGCATGGTTTAGGTGCTGTACTGTATCAGCTGCAGGATGACACCTAGCGGGAAATAGCCTATGCTAACCACAGGTTGCGCTAGGCTGCAAACAATGACAGTAGTTACAGTGGCATGAAGTTAGAGTTACTTGTGTTAAAATGGGCAGTTCCTGAAAAGTTTTGGGGTCATTTGCTGGAATCAAAATTTGTTGTTCTAACAGACAAAAATTCATATTGCCACTCTAAGACGGCAAAGTTAGGTGTCAAAAATCAGAGGTGGGTGGCACAACTATCCAGCTTTGATTTTGAAGTAAAGTTCCATCCTGGGTCAAGTAATGCTGCAGTGGTTGCATTGTCTAGGCAGGAGTTTGCAGGGGTGTCTGGAACTGATCTGGATTCAGACTTGGTTAGGGTAGTACACTTTCAAGGTAACAAACACATAGAGGAACCTGCTAAGGGAGGGCCTATTAAGAGGGTTCCTTGAGCAGAATTGAGACCGTGTACCCTCCCAGTTTCCAAATCCATGACTGAAACTAAGTAAATGCAGATATTGGAGGAGTTTCAGGCAACTCCCCCAATATCTGCATTTACTCAAGGCACCTGAAATGACAGATGGTGTTAAATGTCCCATCTCAATGCACTCAGGTGTTGGTGACGCTGGTGCAATGGAGACAAGTGTTGCCGACACTGCTAGTCGTGTGATGCACATGGGCCGCAGGGGTGTGGCGTAGTCTGAAGACAGTGACATGCCAGATACAGGCAATGGGGATAGACCCATATGGATAGGGTGACTAGATATGCCACTTTGCACCCCAAATTGAGAAGGTTTCCTGCATTGTTATTGACAGTCAGGCTTCAGCTTTGAAATTTGTGTTTAAAGCATGCATTAAAAACAAACAACAACAACAACAAAAACTGTCAATAACAACACCGGAAACCATCTCAATTTGGGGCACAAGTGGGACATCTGGTCACCCTGCATATGGAGGACAGGAAGGTGTAGAGGAGGCAGTAAAAGTACCCACCCATCTGTTCCTGCTGTTAGGAGAAGCAAGAGAATCCATGCTGGATGTCATTCAAGCCATTCCAGCCAAAAACAGCTTGAGTGTGCGTGTACGCACAGCCATTCCATGTAAATAGTTAAAAGTAGCTGATAAAACCTTCTTGCCAGTATTATTTCTGTATTACAACATTGCTTTTCATCCCACACATGGACGAGTCATGTTCAGCTCATCGAATCTTTAGTTATTGATCCGTTCAGATATCGTCAATGTTCGTGCAAGACGTCGGACTTTGGAGGTTGGACAAAGTAGGACAACAGTCAAATGGAACGCTGACAGAAGGGGAACTATGCAAACAATGAGCGACTGTCAAGACAGCAAGCAAAACGGAATATGGATGAATTAAAGATGTCAATGGGATTCGTTCACATTTTTCAACAGGTTGAAAATTCTGACGAAGCACCAGCTACAGGAACGGAGCTGGATGATGCTTAAACGATGTCTCCGGAAATCAGTGTAAGTAAGTCCACATTTCTTGTTTTGTTTTGGCTTTGGTGTCCTTCGTTACTGCCGTGAGACTGGGGCTTAAGTCAAAAAGGCTGTTGACTAGCTGCAGGGGAGAATGTAGCCAAGCGGTAATTTTATATTGAACCTTTAATCCTGTGTTACCACTCATGTTTATGAAGGGTTGTAATAGGTGACCTGGTGTTACAAATAACAGCCAGGAGGTGGCGGTGTTAAGTAAGTATGTAAATTTTATTTATATAGTGCCTTTCACAGACATAGGTCACAAAGCGCTTCACAGGTTAAAATACCATGAAAAATAATAAAGCATACATAAAACAAAGGACAAGGTTAACAATTGGTCAGTTCTGAAAAGCCTTATTAAAGAGAAGAGTCTTCAAATGCTTCTTAAAAGTCTCAGCACATTCCAGGGAACGCAGGAAAAGTGGCAGTTCGTTCCAGAGACGAGGAGCTGTGGCTTTAAAAGATCTGTGACCTCGGGTTTTAAAGCAGGTTCTTGGACCCATCAGCAGGTTCTGACCTGAAGACCTGACACTATGGGCAGAGGTATAAGGCTGAATCAAATCTTTAATATATCCGGGAGCCTGACCATGAAGGGCTCGGAACGTCAGGTCCAAGATTTTGAAAGTGAGTCTAGACTCAACTGGGAGCCAATGGAGAGACTTTAGGACAGGGGTAATATGAGCTCTCCTATTTGTACGAGTCAACAGCCTCGCAGCAGAGTTTTGGACGTACTGTAGCCGGTTAAGTTCTTTTCTACTAAGGCAGGTAAACAGGCTGTTACAGTAGTCCAATCGTGAGGAGATAAAGGTGTGGATGATTGTCTCCAGCTCATGGCAAGATACCACCTGTCGCAGCTTGGCGATATTCCGCAAGTGAAAAAAACAATTTCTAATTAATTTATTACAATGCTCAGAAAGAGACATTACTTCAACAAAGATGACTCAGAGATTCCGCAGACTTGTCTTAACTGACGAGCCCAAGTCACCCAACTGCTGCTTGATGCTGGGAATGGCATTATCAGGGGCAACAACAAGTGTCTCAGTTTTCTCGGAGTTCAATTGAAGGCTATTTCCATTCAGCCACTACTTCACCTGTGACAGACAGTTCATTAAAGAGTTCAGTTTCCCAAGTTCCGTAGTTTTAAAAGAGCAGTATAGTTGTATATCATCAGCATACAGATGATAGGACACATCACTGAAATGCTGAATTATCTGCCCAAGGGGAAGAATATATAAAAGAAACAAGAGTGGCCCCAGCACCGAGCCTTGTGGTATGCCACACTGCAGACGAGCTGACTCAGACCTAACGTGGTTTACTGAAACGCTAAAACTCCTGTTTGTCAAATAGGAGGTAAACCAATTCAGCACAGAGCCCGATATCCCCACCAGATCTCGCAGCCTATTGACCATGATGGTGTGGTCGACTGTGTCAAAGGCAGAGGACAGGTCTAAGAGGACCATCACAGTACACCTCCCAGCGTCAGCAGACATCATGATGTCACTGGACACTCTTAACAGTGCAGTCTCAGTAGAGTGGTGTTTCCGAAAACCTGACTGGAATTTGTCATAGATGTTATATGTCTCAAGGAAGGATGTCAGTTGTTTGGCTACCAGTTTTTTCCAGTAGTTTAGATAGAAAGGGAAGCTTAGATATTGGGAGGTAGCTTTTATACTCTGCTTGGTCCATGTTAGGCTTTTTGAGTCTTGGTTCGATCACCGCATGTTTGAAGTGGGTGGGAAATACACCAGATAAAAGGGGAAAATTGAACAATTCAGTGACCCATGGGCCAATATAGTCAAGGATATTAAGGAGAAGTTTAGAGGGGATAATGTCGACCAAGCTAGAGGTCAGCCTCATTTTGGATGACAATGCCACACTGTCTTCCAGATGCACAGGGTCGAAGGTTGACCACATCTGTGCAGGTGGCTCACTCTGAGTAGGGCCGGAATATGAAGGCCAGTTTATTTGGTCTTTTATTTCCTGCACTTTCACAATAAAGAAAGTTAAAAAGTCATTGCTGTCGGCTTCAGAGAGCACAGGGGTAGCAGGAGCAGTGTTAGACACTAAAGAATTTATAGTGTCAAATAACACTATCGGGTTTCCCTTATTTGTTGAAAGTATTTAAATCTGGCCTCTTTTATAGACTCATTTAAAGACAACATAAGATCTTTAAGATGCAACCTATGGACCTGGAGCTGAGTGGATTTCCACAGCCGTTCAGTTTTACGGCACGTCCTTCTTAAACTCCGGATGCTGTCATTTATCCAAGGGCAGGTGTGTTCATGGGTGGCACAGATTGTCTGGAAAGGAGCAACTTTGTCCAAGATTGTAGCACAATGACAATTAAAACAGTTCAAAAAGCTGTCCACATCTGTGCAGTGTTCAAAAACGTAATAATCGAACAAGGCACAGAATCTGCTTGCTGTTGTCTCTGTGATGATCCTTCGTTCGGCCAGTTTACAGACAGGTCGAGGCACAGAAAGAACAGAAAGATCAAAGAAAATGCCACTATGATCACTCAGGTGGACATCCTCAACACATACGTTTGTGACGTGTAGGCCTAGTGAGGACACTTGATCGAGTGTATGTCCCTTTAAGTGGGTGGGGCCTAATACATGTCTAAAATCATGGATTTCCATAGTCTTTAAAAATTCCACTGCTGGGGTAGACAAAGTGTCTTCAAAGTGCAGGTTAAAATAACCAAGAACTAAAAGTCTCTCGAGTTTAATAAGAGATGATAAAAAGCTGTTAAACTCTGTAATAAAAGTGCCTGCAAAACCAGGGGGACGATAAATTAAAATTACATAAAAACTGCTTGAGGAGCCGACCTTAATCATTTGTGATTCAAACGAGGGGAATTGTTCACAGTCAATTATTCTGCATGTGTATCTGTCCTGAAACACAGCAGCTAGACCTCTGCCTCTTCGACCGGGGCGGGGCTTACCAAGAGCACTGCAGCCCACAGGGCACAGTTCATTCAGGTGAAAGACTTCTCCATCTTTCTGCCAAGTCTCTGTAAGGAACATAAAATCCAGCCTTTCCCTGGTGAAGAGCTCATTAAGAGAGAAAGTTTTATTTGTGATTGAGCGTGCGTTTAGCAAACACATTCGACAAGATGTTGGTGTTGGCTCCGGCTCGGTAGAGCACAGTGGGATTGGTCGCAGCCAGTTCCCACGGTCACGTGACGCCCAGCTGTTACGCCAGGTCAGCTGTTGCTCTGTTGTTGGTGCCGGCGTCGGAGACCTGGAAGGATCTTGTCGCCGAGTAGTAAGTTCACCCTGCCTCCAGCGCTGTTGCAGGGCTATGTTATTGGCCCTGGGAAACGGCAGCGGTGGAGTCGCGACATTATCTGCGCAACCTCGGAGAGGAACAATACACAGCCACCTGTGGCCTCGATGAAAGCGAGAGAAGCAGGCCAAACGCGCACCACTCCTGAGCTTAACCTGGACCCCAGCCCTGCAGCCTCGTCTCTTGGCCCTCTTTCCAGGACCACCTGGAGACCTCAACAGAAACAGCTATTCTGAGGAAGTAAGCCAGCACCTGAATGGAGGGGAGAAAGTTTGTTTGTAGCTTTCCGAGGTGTTGTATCTGCGCTCCATTGACTCTTTGATGTTAAAAAGAGCATTTCGATCATAAACCCGGATGGCATAGGCACAATCACAGGGAACGAGGGCGAGCAGAATGGCATACAGTGTCAAGATTAACACAAGAAATGGGCAAAAAAGCAGACGAGCAGTGGCGTGGCCATACACAGGTGCCATCTTGATGCCGTCCCACGTGAGATGATGACTCTGCCCAGACCTCCCCATTTGCATCCTAATGCTATCCTGATTTATTTAGGTGCCTTCAGGCTTTGGGAGGTTGGAGAAATTGCTGGACAGTCAGCCATTGCCGCATTTTACTTTATCGTCTTTTTCATGTTTACATTTGTATTGCTGAATTTTCAACTTAATTGTTAATTGCTATAAGACCTGTATCAATTCAACAACAGGTAGTTGCTTAAAAAATGTCTTGCAAAGCTTGCACAGAACACAGATATACAGTGCATCAGGAAAGTATTCACAGTGCTTCCACATTTTTGGCCTTATTTCAAATGGAGTAAATTATTATTATTTTTTTTTTCCATCAAACCTCTACTTACAACACCCCATAATGACATAAAAACATGAAAAAAGTTTTTGCTTTTAATTTGTGCAAATTTATTAAAAATAAAAAAACTAAGAAATCACATGTAAGGACTCACACCCTTTGTTCGTGCACCTTTGGCAGCAATTACAGCCTCAAGTCTTCTTGAATATGATGCCACAAGCTTGACACACCTATCTTTGAGCAGTTTTGCCCATTCATCTTTACAGCACTTCTCAAGCTCCATCAGGTTAGATGAGGAGTGTTGGTGCACAGCCATTTTCAGATCTCTCCAGAGATGTTCAATCAGATTTAGGTCTTGGCTGTGGCTGGGCCACTCAAGGACACTGACAGAGTTGTCCTGAAGCCACTGCTTTGACACCTTTGCTGTGTGCTTAGGGTCATTGTTCTGGTGCCCTGCTCCAGTCTGAGGTCAGGAGCGCTCTGGTGCAGGTTTTCATCCAGGATGTCGCTGAACATTACTGCATTCATCTTTCCCTTAATCCTGACTCGTCTTCCAGTTCCTGCTGCTGGAAACCATTCCCACAGCATAATGCTGCCACCAACATGCTTCACTGCAGATATGGTGCCTATATTTCCTCCAAACATGATGCCTAGTATTTACACTAAAGCATTCAATCTTTGTCTCATCAGACCAGAGAATTTTGTTTCTCATGGTCTGAGAGTCCTTCAGGTGCCTTTTGGCAAACTCCATGTGGGCTGCCATGTGCCTTTATTAAAAAGTGGCTTCCAACTGGCCACTCTAGCATACAGGCCTGATAGGTAGATTGCTGCAGATACGGTTGTCCTTCTGGAAGGTTCTCCTCTCTCTACAGAGGAATGCCAGAGCTCTGACAG
Source organism: Thalassophryne amazonica (assembly GCF_902500255.1). Lineage (NCBI taxonomy): Eukaryota > Metazoa > Chordata > Actinopteri > Batrachoidiformes > Batrachoididae > Thalassophryne > Thalassophryne amazonica. Next base: position 63,570,358 of record NC_047116.1, on the reverse strand, counting down.
AGTGACCATCGGGTTCTTGGTCACCTCCATGACTAAGGCCCTTCTCCCCCAATCGCTCAGTTTAGATGGGCAGCCAGCTCTAGGAAGAGTCCTGGTGGATCTAAACTTCTTCCATTTATGGATGATGATGGCCACTGAGCTCATTGGGACCTTCAAAGCAAAGTGGTTCTAAGTGGTTTGGTTCCAACAAAATCCCTCATTTTCCACTTCCTAATTAGAGTCTGAACATTGCTGATTGGCATGCTCAGTCCCATGGATATCTTTTCATATCCCTTTCCTGTTTTATACAGTTCAACTACATTTTCTTTGACAATTATTTTGCTTCCCCTATTACTCAGAAACCAGAAATGTCAATGTAACACTGGATGAAAGATGCAAGGGTCTGTCAGGAGCCCAAAAACTCACTGATTTTTTATACACAGACACAGATGATAAGAAAACAGATCACAGGTGAGGATGGTTACCTTTTGTAGCCATCCAAGCCCGTTTGTGTCAACTTGTGTGCATGTTATCAGGTGAAAAAAAAACAAAAAAACCTTTTGATCAGGGTCACTGGTTAGTTTCTGTTGTCATTATGGTTTAAAAAGAGTAAACACAGTTGTTAATAAATGGCTTCACACAACCACTAACCATGAGTTAAAAAAAAAAAAACATGTTATCATTCATATTCTCTGAAAAATGGCCAAATAATCTAAAATTCTGCCAGGGTGTGTAAATGTTTCAGCACAAATGTATATTGCACACTGTATGGAGCTTTGATTCTCCTTTCTTTAGCAGTGATCTTACAATCAAAATATATTTAACGTCTGTCTTAGTGCATGAGACATCATTCAGCATTAATGAATGCCACATTCTATTCAAACATTTCTTTTCATGCCTACAACACATTATTTCTAAATCTATTCTTAATGATTCCTGTGAAACAAGTTCAAGTTCATTTCCTGGGCTTTATCAACAACACATTGGCAAGTCACCCTGAAACACAAATGTGTTGGAAGTTAAAGAGAGAAAGTGAAACATTTTTTGTTTCTTTTTCTTTTTTTATAATAAATAAAATACCGTCTTGCCTTTTAAACCATCCATAATGCATTTACAGGCTTTCCATGCCTTCAGTGAAGCACCAGAATGGCACCCAGTGAATAGCTCCCGAGACAAGCTGCATGTTGCCATTCAGATTTCCTTTTTTGTCCTCTCCCGTACACATCAGCAAGGCATTGCGAAGCATGAGAATCTCCAGAGTTTGGTTCTGATTGGAGTGAATAATAGCCGGTCCCCCCTCCCCGGTTCAGGCCTTTAAAACAGGATTAGGTATGCTTACTGTCTTCTTTAGAAAAGCAGCTCCATTTGCCCACACTTATCTGTGGCAAACAGTCATGAGAATGCAGATATGGGAAGGAAACAAGCAAATTAACTCCTGACACACTGGAGAAGCTTTGGAAGCACTGAATAGATGCAAACCTGATTACCACCATAATAATGCCTGTTTAGTCATGGTGGATTACATCTGTGGGAGCTGAAAAGGGTAAATTTGAGAAATTGGCAACGTTGAAAAAGGCATTCATAATGGTGATGGATCCATCAGTCAGCTGCTCCAGGCACACACGGCCAAAATGTTCTATAATTCAGTGATTTATATTGACAGATTGGATTTACAGATTTTACTTGTTTTCAAATAATTCACAAAAAAGATAATTAAAACTAATCTGCATAACAAATACAAGTTGGCATTTGTATGCAGGCCTTCTGTCAGCGAGGATCTCACGTTTGGATCTGTTGTGGTCTGCAATTTGGCTTATTCTTTCATGTTTTGATGACTTTCCCTGCAATGACAAAATCTGATTCCAATGACATTATCTTCAAGGTTAATAAAGCATCATAAAGACAGCTGCAGAACAATTTCATATACCTGCCGCCATCACAAGCCTCTTCTTATTACAAAATCATTTGATTATCAGCTATGGAGTCTTTGAATTTGCATTCATTCTGACAGATGTGGCTTGTGGTTTTCATTCTGCAGCACACTTTAGTCAGTTTCAACGATAAAAGGACTTTAATTTGGAAAAACAAAGCCAGAGGTATCATTAACTCAAATTAGCTAATTTTGGGTATTTTTTATTTTTTTTGTCATTTAGACACAAGCTTTTTGTAAGCATGCAGGGGAAAAAATATTATCCAAGCCAAATGAAGGCAAAAGCTTAAATTACAGTGTCCATGCTGTTCTTCCTTCATCTGAAGGTGCTTTATTTTTTAAAGCACAGTTTATTCAAATTTTGCAACTGGTTCTCCCTGTAGAACTACTACATATACAAAAAATGCAATATATATATATATATATATATATATATATATATATATATATATATATATATATATATATATATATATATATATATATATATATATAATTTCTAAAACTATCTTCCTTACACTCAAACTGAAAGCAAAACTCTACAACTTGATATTACACACACACTCTCACACACTCATCTGCAACTGCTTAGTCCAATCAAGGGTCACGGGGGGCTGGAGCCTATCCCAGCAGTCATAGAGCGTGAGGCGGGGTACACCCAGGACAAGACGCCAGTCTGTCGCAGGGCCACAAACAGACAAACAAACACATTCACACCCACTCGCACACCTATGGACAATTTAAAGATACCAATCCACTTAACCCGCATGTCTTTGGATGTGGGAGGAAATCAGAGTACGCAGAGGAAACCCACGCAAACACGGGGAGAACATGCAAACTCCACACAGAAAGGCCACAGGTGGGAATCAAACCCATGACCTTCTCACTGTGAGGCAACAGTGCTAACCACTAAGCCACCGTGCTGCCAACTTGATATTAGTTAATTAAAAATCTAAAAGCCATTATGATGGGTTGTATAAGTAATGGAACACTTTGGTATAATACATGTAATTAATCAGTTATATTGCCAGTTTTCTTCAGACAAGTCAAGGGATGGATACATGAACATTGTCACTGAATATGTCTTGGACTTTATTTACATCAGTTATGAAGAAATACAAACAGTATGGCAATCTATAGTTAAACTGTATGAAGTAGACAGTGCTCAAAAACTGAGTGACTGTGTAAGAAGTGAGCAAAGCCATCAAGACACTCAGACAACCCAGAAGACATTATCTGCTTCTCTTTGAGAAGTGGTATAGAGGAGGATTTTCCTTCACTAAAACATCAGATCTAGACTTGCATCTCAGATGTACATAAGTCTTTTTGGAGCACACTGTACACTTTGTCTCACAGTGCTAACATGACTGGCAGCAGATTTACTCCTCACAGAGGACAGCTACTTCATAAAAAAATTGACAAATTTTCAAAAACAAACTCATCCAAACCTTGATGTCTAAACCACGGTGTGGACCAAACCATGACTTTTTTGTACCATGACACACCTAATACACATTATTTCCAAATGTCAGCTCAAACTCACCTCTCTGCTGTTTGCACTCGCTCACCTGAAGTGCTACCTCCTCCACCCCACCACCATCAGTTGGCCCCTGTCTGACACCTGGAGTAGATTCCACCCTGCCTTCTTCCATTGACACAATTTGAGATCAATGTACCCCTTCACTGTTGTGATGAAGTCCTCCCTCAAAGCATTATGTGCAATATCTCTGTGAATTAAATCTTTTACTGTTTCTAATTTCCTGAGTCTTAATGGTAGAATGACATAGATGAAGTATTGAAATGCGGTTCTCTGCTCAGACCTCTGCTTCATTATAGTTGGTTTTGGTGCAGTACTGCAATTGTAAGGATTCCTTGTTGCAGACATATTTAACCTATATTTGTTTTCTTGGAAGAGGGTTCCCACCTTGTGGTTGCCTGCTGGGGTGGAAGACCTGTAGATCAAAAGGTTGAGCACTTGTCTTCTGAATGACTGTTACATTCTGCCCAGTCCACTTGTTGGCTCTGGCTAATGTGTTTGTCCTCCAGTCTGTCCAGTAGACATTCCCACCAAAGAGAGACACGGCAAAGGGATGGGAAAGGTATTCATGACCCCGGAGGATTTCAATGACTCCACTACCGTCATAGAGTGCAGAGAAAATGGCATCAGATCTGAGAAAAAGACATCAACAAAAACAACTATTTCAAAGTTTAAACTGTTGTGAAAATGCAGTGATAGAGCCCACTAATGGGACTATTAGATTCTTCAAGACCCACTGAAAACAAATGTGGCCAGTATGCTAAAATCTCTAAGTACTGCATGTCATGTATTATTTAATGACAAAAAGGGAGAGAAGAAAAATTCTGTGGCAGGACAGACACAACCTGGTGAAACCTCAGCATATTTCATGCTTGAATGTAAATGTGTGAATGAGAATCTCCAGTGATGTACCGTGCATCTGTCCAAATAATCCTCTTTTCCAGATGATCCAGTGTCAGACCATTAGGCCATGCTCCTATCTCCATATCCTTAAACACAATGTGTCTACCTCCTCCACTCATCGATGCAGCCTCAATACGTGGAAACGTGGCATCCCAGTCAGTCCAGAAAAGGATCCTGCAGAAACCCAAAAGCAGCAGTTAGTTTGCAATGTGGTGAGATTTTCTTTTAAAAACACACTATGGAAATTTAAAGAGAATATGAAGCAAGACTTTGGGCAAATACCCATTGCTTTCTTAGTGCCCCTTCACACATAGTGGAATTTGATCAAACTGCACATTAAGTGCACATGAAGCAGGAACTGTATGCAAAACGTGTAATATTGTAGCTGCATCCAACGCCTCATACACCTGTTGCTACACTATTTGCACACACCAGCGGCTGAAAGACAGAGTGTGTGTTGTGCAAAACCATCGAACACTCCAGGTGACATGCACGCACATGGAACACCGCTCGCATGGCACTTTGAACATGTGTGGCCAGTCACACTGTTAACATGACAACAGTCTGCAGGCAATCACTGTCAGGCTGGATGTGAAATTTGTCTCAGTGCTCCAGCAGTGTGGCTTTGCAAACAGACACAGTGAGTTGGTGTGTGTGCTAAACTGACAGGAAGTGTGGCCGCTGACAAGGGTGGCTGCAGAGATCTGTGGATCTGGACGTCATGGATGGACAATGCGTACTGTGTTTGGATGGACATGAACTAACAACTGCCCACTGTGATGCACGTGTGTCTGCTTGCTGTCCTCACGGTGGATATAGATAAAAACATATATCGCTGTGGTGATGGGCTGCAGTGAGCGAGCACGTGCACAGGATGCACATTAACAGGCTGCCCCCAGGTTGAAACAGATTGTCAGATCATAACACACAGCGGGCGATCTGACTGTCACATCACCCATGTGAGCTGTGTTCCACATGACGCGGTGTCAGTCCTTTGGCGCGCCGTCCACAAGACATGCGTGTCGGGCAGGATACATGCGCGGGGATGGCAGGACACGCGCCAGCAGATGTGGACATGATCAGAGTGCCCCGCGTCTCATTCATGTAATTTCATGACTGTACATCTGTGACCATGGGTCATCTACAGAGGAACAGGCAGATCGTACTTGATAAGAGGAATCAGTAAAGTGCAGGTATGAATCCTGTGGGTGGCATGTATTTTTTATTTATTCCACAGCAGCGGCGCAATGTGGTTCCACAAGTACCAGCTGGTTTTCTTTTTTTATTTATTCCACATCAGCGGCGCAATGTGGTGCAGCTCGTCCCATGGAACACAGTCTCATCATAACACACAGCAGGCGATCATAGGACCCTTTCCTGCTCGAAAGACACCATTGCATGCAGGAACAGTCACACCAGGATCATGCACACCTGCCCGTCAGTGCGATGCTTCGTGGTTCGCTCATACAAGTTGTTTTGCCATGAGTCGCCCTGAGTTGTACTTATTCACACTATGTGTGAAGGGGCCCTTAGGAAAGTCACACAGTTTCTAATTTGATGAAAATCTAATATCAATAGAAAATCAGTTATGAAATATTCAAATTGTATTAAGCCAATAACGCTTCTTCAATTTTCAATAAATAAGTACTATTCCTAAATGAATCACAGTCATGTGTACTTACCTAACAACCACCAAGCTGAGGCACATATGCAACACACATCAAAGAAAACAAATGATTGTAGTTTATTTTATTCATTTATTTTTGCAAACATTGTTACCCAAGTGTGAGTCCTAGTGGGAAAAATGACAAAAAAACAAAACAAAACAAAAAAAAAGAACAAAAAGTGAGGTTTTTGTACTAGCACTGAATGTGGGCAAAGGTTCTGACCATGAACAGGGACTTGGGCTATACAACATTATACTGGCTGGCTGCCAAGTCTTAACCCACTGCAGCCCAGGGTATATTTGGCCGTTTTTGACTACTTTTGGTGTTACCATTATAATTTACCTTCATAAAGTGTTTACTTTGCCTTGTTTGGTGACATTTTTGCTTTTGATACTGTTGACCATAAAATTTTATTACAGAGATTAGAGCATGCCATAGGTATTAAAGGCACTGCGCTGCGGTGGTTTGAATCATATTTATCTAATAGATTACAATTTGTTCACAGACTAAGGTTAATTATGGAGTTCCACAAGGTTCTGTGCTAGGACCAATTTTATTCACTTTATACATGCTTCCCTTAGGCAGTATTATTAGAAAGCATTGCTTAAATTTTAACTGTTACGCAGATGATACCCAGCTTTATCTATCCATGAAGCCAGAGGACACACACCAATTAGTTAAACTGCAGGAATGTCTTACAGACATAAAGACATGGATGACCTCTAATTTCCTGCTTTTAAATTCAGATAAAACTGAAGTTATTGTACTTGTCCCCACAAATCTTAGAAACATGGTGTCTAACCAGATCCTTACTCTGGATGGCATTACCCTGACCTCTAGTAATACTGTGAGAAATCTTGGAGTCATTTTTGATCAGGATATGTCCTTCAATGTGCATTTTAAGCAAATATGTAGGACTGCTTTTTTACATTTGCACAATATCTCTAAAATTAGAAAAGTCTTGTCTCAGAGTGATGCTGAAAAACTAATTCATGCATTTATTTCCTCAAGGCTGGACTATTGTAATTCATTATTATCAGGTTGTCCTAAAAGTTCCCTGAAAAACCTTCAGTTAATTCAAAATGCTGCAGCTAGAGTACTGACGGGGACTAGAAGGAGAGAGCATATTTCACCCATATTGGCCTCTCTTCATTGGCTTCCTGTTAATTCTAGAATAGAATTTAAAATTCTTCGTCTTACTTATAAGGTTTAGAATAATCAGGTCCCATCTTATCTTAGGGACCTCTTAGTACCATATCACCCAAATAGAGCACTTCGCTCTCAGACTGCAGGGTTACTTGTAGTTCCTAGGGTTTTTAAGAGTAGAATGGGAGGCAGAGCCTTCAGCTTTCAGGCTCCTCTCCTGTGGAACCAGCTCCCAATTCAGATCAGGGAGACAGACACCCTCTCTACTTTTAAGATTAGGCTTAAAACTTTCCTTTTTGCTAAAGCTTATAGTTAGGGCTGGATCAGGTGACCCTGAACCATCCCTTAGTTATGCTGCTATAGACTTAGACTGCTGGGGGGTTCCCATGATGCACTGAGTGTTTCTTTCTCTTTTTGCTCTGTATGCACCACTCTGCATTTAACCATTAGTGATTGATCTCTGCTGTCTTCCACAGCATGTCTTTTTCCTGATTATCTCCCCTCAGCTCCAACCAGTCCCAGCAGAAGACTGCCCCTCCCTGAGCCTGGTTCTGCTGGAGGTTTCTTCCTGTTAAAATGGAGTTCTTCCTTCCCACTGTCGCCAAGTGTTTGCTCATAGGGGGTCGTTTTGACCGTTGGGGTTTTTCTGTAATTATTGTATAGCTTTTGCCTTGCAATATAAATGGCTTGGGGTAACTGTTGTTGTGATTTGGCGCTATATAAATAAAATTGATTTGATTTGATTTTTTTCAGCACAACCTCACCTGTGTGACTTTACAGTTTTTCTTTCATTCTGACATACTGTATTAACACAGTGAACCTAAAATCACACAAAACATAAAATCTGAGTACAAAAAAAAAACTTTTGACTGTGAAAACCACAAACTTGTTTCATGAACCATTTTTCTAACTTATAATGTACGTAAATATAAATTGTAAATTTCAAAAACATATGTACAAATGTAGCAAAAAACAAAACAAATTTATATACAACTATTTACATGAATGTAGGAAATGCTTCAGGTGTTCTTTTGTACATTTATTTACAAAACAGTCAAATGTCACAATAAGATTTAGAATGTAAATATAAACTGTACATTTCAAAAACATATGTACAAATGTAGTGCAGGAAATGCTAATGCTAAACTATTTACATATCAGATGTCAAATAAGATGCAACAAAAATTATTTGTTCCACTCAAAAAGCAATTCCTGTCCAGCACAACACAGAGGGGCACATCACACTTCCATGTTGTGTCACTCCTCTTGTTGTCCACTTGATAGCAGCGTTGGCATCTGAATCTGCCTTTGATGGCTTTTTGGCCAGGATCTGTGCCTGTCATAATGGGCACAGGAATGTGGATCTGGCTCCTGCTCTGTGGGACACCTGTCTTGTCCGTGCCACACAGCTGACACACCAGCTCCACAATAACGTCTTTGTGTGTCATGGGCTGAACTTGCTTGATACTGCTGATTTCACAGTGCAAGATGAATGCATTTATGGTTGCAATGTCAAGGAAGTGCAGCAACACTGTCCAGTATCAGCGCACAGTTTTTCGATGGGTGGAATAATATTGAATCAGCTGGTCAGGTAGGTCGACTCCACCCATGTTTTTATTGTTGGCCAACAGTGGGGTAGGACAGGGAATGTCTTTCACCATCCAGCATCTATCCTCCCCATCCTTCACCATTCTCTGCACTGTTTTACCCGGAAACTCATGATGGATGGTGGAGCACCTTTCGTGTGTCCATCCACTTACGAACACCAGAGGCCCCTCTCTTATCCATCTTATACATCCTCTTGCACATTTCTTTGTGAGCGCATTTGCCCTCCCACTGAGGCATCCTCTTCTGTTCTCCCTATATGTCCCACATGTGCCAAACTTAATTTTGGCCAGGTCCAACAATTTTGGGACTGGTATAAAAATTGTCCATGTAACTGTGGTACTCAGTACCAAGTGAGGATGGGTGAATCAGGTTCATAACCACATCATAAGACAGCCCATGTTCTGTGGTCACAGTCTTGCCAGTGTATAAGAGAAACTTGAGTGTGTAGCCATGGCTTGAATCAGCCAACACAAAAAGTTTTATGCCCCATTTTGTTGGCTTGCCCTTCATTTACTTTGTTATTCCAGTTTTTTGCCTTTGTGGCCACCATCCTTTCATCCACTGCCAGCTCCCTCCTCAGGCGATAATAAGCCTGGTAGGCAGTGAGGATGTCATCATGAAGAGGCCTGACTCTAAACAGTTTGTCATGGCCTGGTATTCCCTTTTTCCTGTCATTTTCTACATCCTCATCTGGATCACTCATGTTCCAAAACATCTATCTGAACCTGTCTCTTGTCATTATTGTAGCTGGAAGGAGCACTGACAAAATATGATTTTGTTTCCAGTAGTCCTGTAGACTTGGCAGTGACACCAATGACATATATATCAGAAGCCCATAAATTTGTAGAGATCTTCCATTTCAGTGTCTGTCCAGTTGTATGCCTTGTTTTTTGGCAGCAATTTTATTTGTGTTGGTGCAAATTGTTCTAATTGTGTCAGTTGCAATAAACAATAGAAAAATGTATTTTGGACTTTGGGTGGAAACCGTATCAACCTGTACTCCTGATGTTCTCTGAGGCTGAAATCCGCTTACTCTTGGAGCAGGGTCTGCGTCCTCCTCCATGTTCCAGCAGTCAGCGCTGGGGTGTGGCTCACTGCTTGTCTAAACAGAGATCTGGATCTGGAAACAGAAGTGTGTGCTCCGCCCCTCTGTTCAGATCTCTGTGCACACATTGGTGGATCCACCTGTACTGGATGCTCATCCAGAACACAAGAGGGATCATCTCTTTCATCATCAGAATCCTCATTGTCTGGTTCAGAGTCTTGATGACGTAATAAAGAGAAATTCGTGTTTTGTTTTGGTTTTTTTTTTTACTTGTGTTGCTACGGGCAGAGGTGGGAGAAGGAAGAAAAAAAAAACCTCCATTTGCATGTGTCATGCATGAAGAATGCACACACAATCACAACCACGTGGGGTCGGTGGGCTGTGATCAAACACACGTGGGGTTAGTGAATTCTGATTGGTGGAAAATATTTCTTCCCACCACTGTTGCTGCTGCAGTAGAGAAATAAATGATCCTTTTTGCTGCGTGTGTGTACATAAAATGACAATAATAATAATGGAAAGGCATGGCGTAATAAATACTCAGAAGTCAAGTTATACAAGGCCTATTAACAAAATTTAACAAAGTGCCATAAAGACTGAAGTCTCCACGTCCAACATGCATTTAAAGGGAGACTCAGAGTGTGGCAGACTGGGTGTTACATCCACTTAGTTAGGTCATGTGAGTTTCGATGTGGTGACACATCATTCGATTCCAGAGGGTTAATTACAATATCAATAGACAATAGACAGTGCCAAGACATATGAAAACATGGTTTAACGAAACGGTGTGAATATACAAGTCAAATCAAGTCACGTCTGGGAGCACATGTTGTTTGCACATGTTGATTGCTGCATCCAACACACCACTGAACTGCTCTGTTATGAATGTCAACCCTACAACCAGGCAATGGGTCCATCTCCAACTCTCAAAAGTAACCATCCAACTGCCACAACCAGGTGAAATGTGTGCATGCCCCCTTGGTCTTTCTCCAGCTGCTGAAGTTCTCAACACTGAGGTATGCATGCAAGATCATGTCCAGGGAAACATGCCACATGTCCAAACTGTCATAACTGATGCCCCCATGACATGCAAGTGATACAAGTGATGCGACACAAAGTTCAATCATGGTACAGGGAGTCCTAAACAGGAAGTGCCAAATTTTGAGTCCACAGTGAAACAGGAAATGTCAAATGTCAAACACTTCCTGAATTGACACTTCCTGGATTGAAGGACAAGATCGCATGGAATCTCATGGGGATTTAGTGGCAAGTTCACACTGAAACAGGAAGTGCCAAATTTGGAGTTCACAATGAAACAGGAAATGTAAAATGTCAAAGACTTCCTGGCATGGGTGTAGCTGGGTTGCAATGGATTTCCCTGAAATCTGATCGGACACCCCAGGTGCCACCCGGATGATTGACATGTCACGGCACAGCATGTCTGGTTGAAAAGAGGCATTTTGAAACCCAGACACATATTGACTGCTAGGTCCATCTTGCACAGTAGTTGGTGCTGTGTTCTGCAAACACATTCTAATCCACCTTAGTAGAAGAAGAAAAATGTTTGAGCCAGTTTTGAATTTGAACACATTGTCTGAACCACAGACTCCTAGTTATATTGATGAGTAAACAGATGTTTTCTAATGTCTAAAATGACCTTCCTTAAACTTAAATTGATAGCAAATCTCTACAACTTGGTATACATTTAATTAAAAATATAAAATACAGCTTCCTAATGGAGTAGTGTAGAGGAGGTTTTTCTTTAAAAGAAGAACTGAAAGTTCAGCTAATTTGGCCATATTGTGCAACCCCTACTGTGAAGTATTTGAAAAGTTAGAATCTGAATTTACATTAATATAAAAAAAAAATGCTTAAACTGGCAGGGTGTTAAGAAGTGTGTAGTTTGGGGTGGGGGAGGAGTTAGGGTTAGATTTTTAGCCATGCTCCTCAGAAGCATTTACTGAAAAAAAAATTTGAAGGACCTAAATTCCATGCTGAGGACTGTTTTCCAGGCATGTAAGATGCAAATAAAGGAAATGCTTAAAATGGTGGCAAGAGGGCAGTGGGGAGGGGGGAGGCCTGGGGAGCGACCTCCCCAGAAGCAGAAGATTTTTGCTATGGTTATGCTCCCAGCAAATTTACTGAAAAAAAAGTGTGGTAGACCTAAATGAGATGATGAGGACTGTTTTTTCCAGGCATGAGAGAATGCAAATAAAGAAAAATTTTAAAGTGACAGAGGGTTAAGAGGGTTGTAGCTGGTGGGTCTGGAGGGGGAAAAGCCCCACAGAAGCAGACATTTTTGCCTCATGCTTATGCTCCCAGCATATTTATTGAAAATAAAGTGTGACAGACCTAAATGAGATGGTGAGATGCTGAAGAGCTTCGCTTGTAAATGTCCACGACATATACATATTATTCCTCATCAGAGTCTCCCTATGGAACCACTCATTTGAGACAAAGACAGTCCAACGGTACCAAAGCATCCTCTGAAGAGTCTTACAACCAAAAATATCTAGGCATCACCTCAGGTCAATGAATATTAAAATCTTTCAACCATGCACTAAGATAGGAAGCAACACTACTGCTGTTTGTTCTCCATCGCCAATCATCCATTGAAGATAAAATAACCCCATACTTTTCAGTGCTGACTTACTAACTTGCCTTGAATGTCCAAGGTCCGGTTTCATAAATCAGTCTAATCTTGTTTCATCAAATAAACTCACTTAGTTGACTATTTTTTACATTAATCATTGCAGAAAGCGCTTAGTTGTTTAAAGTTTCACATTACCAGATTAAAGTTTTTAGCCTTGTACAGAGGAGGCAAATCTTATTTTACCTAACAAAACTTGAGTGTCTTAAGCCCCTTTCACAATGGCCCAACGTAGTGTTGTGTAATGCCACGTTCCGACTATGCTAAGCTTATGCAGCCCTATGCCGAGTTTATGTAGCCCTACGTGGCAAAACGGGACACAAACGGGTCCATGAAATGGAAGCCAAAAATTAAACATGTTTATTTATTTTTTTCGTGGACTTTTGGCGAAAAATCCTTGCCAGTTTTTTATCAGCACATACCTGCATTGCTAGATTTTACTCATCTCCCTGGACTATGCTGGCAGTGAAGCTTCAAAACCACGGAAGAAGAAGAGGCAGGCCGGCCAAGCTTCCACGTTCACTAACTCCAGGTCGTCAGCGAAAGGAAATGTCCATGTCAACTCCTCACAGAGGGATCGCCAGAGAAAGAACATGTCCACGTCCATTCACAGAAGGCTGCAGCTCTGTGATGCTTTCACCACTTCAAGTTCTCTCACGATTGTGGCACATTAAATAAAGTCCATTAACTCCTGCTTATGGACCGATCGCCAGAGAGAGGACACGTCCAGTAAAACTTCTCACGGACGGACTGCCAGAGAGAGGACATGTCCACCGTCCAATACTCATGGAAGGATCACACAAGCAATTGCTGGCTGTAGCTCTGCGGTGCTTTCAACTCCTCAAGTTCTCTCACAATTGTGGCATGTTAAATAAAGTCCATTAAGTCCTGGAAATAATGTATTCTGACTGTTTCCAGTGTATCAAATCCATCTGCGTGTCCAGGCAGTCTGTAAAAACAGGGTCATGGAGCCAAGCTCCTCCCCCCTGACAGGTGGTTTTATCTGGATACCAATGCAAGACTCAGGTAGGCAGTTTGGGTTAAAGAAAAACTTTAGTGAGGTGGAGAGCACAGGTCGGTACATGGAAAGGCAGTCCAAAAAACACAGCAAAAGTACAATAGACATCAGACTTAAACAAGGTCGGAGTGAACAGGCCGGAGGTCGTTAACACTCTGAAGCAGGCAGGACAATGGACACAAGAATCAAAGGCGGGAATGAAGGCAAAGGGTGCATCAATCTGGCGAAGAAGCAGAGCAACATGAGCAATATATATCTCCAGATAATGAGTGGCAAAGAGACAGATGTGCACAGAAGGCACCAGAAAGAGGGCATGGTCAGGGAGGGAGAGAGAGAGAGAGAGACACACCCACATCCCAGAGAGACAGAACACCCAACACAGAGAAAAGTCAACCAAGAACATAGTCAAAAGAAAAAAAAACAACCAATCAGATAAAAACTAATCAAAACCCAGAAGCAGATCAACTCATGCCCTGACACCTCCTGTGTGCAAGTTCCCCCCACACACAACTTACACAGCCATTCCTGCATACCAGATATGTAGTACAATGCAACTCTAGGTAGGCCCGTGTGAAAGGGGCTTTTCCTCAAAAAATGGTGACTATCATGTACCACCACTTGATGGAACACAAGAGCACCCATACATTGCTCAAATTCCATCAAAAGGAGAGCTTCCTCTGCTTTTGGCCACAGCTGTAGCAGATGACTGTCATGATGTGTTTGTGACAGTTCTCACATGAGACACCTGGCATTGCTGTTATGCTGAGCAATGTTGTGTCCACAAAATGGCTTGACGAATGTGTAGAAGAAGAAACCAAAGAGTGAAACTGCTGGGGTTAGAGCTAAGTACATCATTCTGTTGTTCGTATGGGTCGTTAAATGTTAATAAAGCCAGTTAATGAAACAAAGGCTACATAGTTCATGACAACGACCAACCCGGAAGTAAACAAAACTGTCGCGCATTGGAGCTGTCTCTTGGCAATGGCACCCACGAGGCCATTATGCCTGTGAAAACCGCTGACTAAGATAAGATGGCTAATCTACAAGTATAACTGTCGATGTGAAACTGTGATTAGATGGATAATGTTTGGTGACTAACTGTAGTCAACTAGGTAAGTTTAGTAGACTGAAAGATTAGATTGCTTTATGAAACTGGGCCCAGATGTATGATTTTGCACGTTGACTTTGTGAGCCAGGAGAGCAAAGGGTACATCTTTTGACCTCTGTGATTAAACTATTGTTGTATGTGTTGTTGGTATTGGTCTTTTAATGGACTGTAAGGATCAGCAAGGGAAGAATCTAAACTTGATAATGCTTGACTAATGACTCACGGTGGAGTTATATGCTTTCTGAATACCCTTTAGTGTGCTGTAGTTTGAGAAATTTGGCTTACACACTTTTGCACATTACTTTATTTCTGCCTGCCAGACCCAGATCATTTAGACACTGAATCATTAGTGAGGGAATGTATTTTTTTATGTCAAGTGCAAGCCAAAAATGTTGACAACATCCTAATCAATCAATGTTACAGAACTGTTTAAAGGGTGGGAGTAAGGGTATTACAATTTTGAGATGCATAAAATGCTCAATGGTAAGCAAAACATCACATTTACATAGAACAATTAACAAAATTATGGTTAGACACCACTTAGCAATCTGAAAGACATTCATCAGCCATTTTCATTGGTTTATCAATGCTATTATGATGCAAATCACAGTAATTGCATTTGCAACATTGTTGTGCTTGGACTCATAAACAAGGACACTGTCAGTGGTGGATGTCCAAGAACAACACAGGCAGTGCAGTGTGACTCACAACATCTGTGACATGACTTGAAAATGGAAAACCATCTGTTACATTAGGGCTTTACACAGCTCAATGAGGCCTGAAAACAATCATTGATGTGACCACCAACAGCATTGCAGAGTCTTACTCCATTGCATTTGTCCTGCCTCACTTCACAAAGTCAGCAAGAACGGAAGAGCAAATGCTCTCATGCTTAAATCACACAGTGACGACAACAAAACAGTGTTAGAAAGAAATATTCTGGTCCAGATCAATAGCCTTACTCACTTGATAAGACCTCTCCTGATCAATGACCCACCCCTTTGAGTGAATTCAAGCAATTAGATTAGAATTATTGCCCTGGAATGGAAATGTGACTTTAGGCACCAAAAGCACCCATTAATCCTACTCTGTATGCCATGAAATGTAGTCATTCACCCAAATGTAAAAAAGTACAATGGGAAAAAAATGAGCAGATTATTCATTTCTTAAGATTACTAAATTAATTTTAGGAATGTCTGGGTTTTGCTGTAATCTCAAATACACCAGATGAAGTATGCACTCACCATCTAGTTCATAGACACATTAATCCAAAGCAAGTACACACAAAGTAAGTGAGCGGCTATGCAAAATACATTTACCAGTCTATGTATATTCTACACTTGCTAACAGATGTACCTTTTGGCAAATTGTAGATGAAGTTTAAGGTCTTCTTTTTAAGAAAATCCTCCTCTGTACCACTGTCATGAAGCTGTATAACTGGGGATACAGAATGCAAAACATGTGCCATGCACAATTTCTCCAGAGAAGCTTATATCTTCATCTGGGTTGTCTGAGTGTCTTGGTGGCTTTCCTCACTCTTCTCCTTCTTGCACAGTCACTCAATTTTGAGAAATACCTACTATAGATACAGATTAACCATAGAGTGCCATACTGTTTGCATTTCTCCATAATTGTAAACAAAGTCAAAGACATATTCAGTGACTTGGAAATGTTCCTGTATCCATCCCCTGACTTGTCTGAAAAAACTGGGAATAAAACTGATTATTTACAGGTATTATACCAAAGCATTCCATTACTTATGCAACCCATCATCATCATTTTTTACAGTTTTGATTAATTTATATCAAGTTGTAGTGATTTACTTTCAGTTTGAATTTAAGGAAGACAATTTTAGAAAAAAAGTTTTTTTGTTTTTGTTTTTTTGTATTTGGATTGGCATAAACAATTTAAAACATGTGAAATACCAAGTGCATGTCATAGAATCCAATGGACATCGACATTCAACACAGTCAAAATTATGTCATATATTCACCAATAATTAGCATGTTTTACCAAAGTTGAATGTTATGGAGTTATGGGGTAAAAACAGCAAGATTGGTGACAAAGGTCAATTTCAGTTTCTACAGGGTCAAAAGTTAAAGTTGCTCCAGTCATAGGCAGTCCAAACTATAACATTTTGGAATATTTATGAACAGACAAATAATGTGGTCTAATTTCCAATATCAATCAATTCCATCAATCAGTTTTATTTATATAGCGCCAAATCACAACAAACAGTTGCCCCAAGACGCTTCATATTGTAAGGCAAGGCCATACAATAATTACGTAAAAACCCCAACGGTCATAACTGATGCCAATAAAATATGGTGTGCCCAGCTGCCTGTATTGCTGACATAGGTCCAAGGGAATGAAGAAATGCATGGAAGATAATCAGGCTGTTTGTGTGGGGAGCCTGACGCTGACATGTGTGACAAGAGCTACTGAACATGAGCTGATTATCTGCAAATGCTCTTTCACACATCACAGCTTTATGACAGAGGTCTGACTAATTAAATGTTGAATAAGAATGTGTAAAACAAATTTAAAATCAATTTCAATCAATTTTATTTATATAGCGCCAAATCACAACAAACAGTTGCCCCAAGGCGCTTTATATTGTAAGGCAAGGCCATACAATAATTACGTAAAAAACGTCAAAACGACCCCCTGTGAGCAAGCACTTGGCGACAGTGAGAAGGAAAAACTCCCTTTTAACAGGAAGAAACCTCCAGCAGAACAAGGCTCAGGGAGATGCAGTCTTCTGCTGGGACTGGTTGGGGCTGAGGGAGAGAACCAGAAAAAAGACATGCTGTGGAGGGGAGCAGAGATCAATCACTAATGATTAAATGCAGAGTGGTGCATACAGAGCAAAAACAGAAAGAAACAGTGCATCATGGGAACCCCCCAGCAGTCTACGTCTATAGCAGCATAACTAAGGGATGGTTCAGGGTCACCTGATCCAGCCCTAACTATAAGCTTTAGCAAAAAGGAAAGTTTTAAGCCTAATCTTAAAAGTAGAGAGGGTGTCTGTCTCCCTGATCTGAATTGGGAGCTGGTTCCACAGGAGAGGAGCCTGAAAGCTGAAGGCTCTGCCTCCCATTCTACTCTTACAAACCCTAGGAACTACAAGTAAGCCTGCAGTCTGAGAGCGAAGTGCTCTATTGGGGTGATATGGTACTATGAGGTCCCTAAGATAAGATGGGACCTGATTATTCAAAACCTTATAAGTAAGAAGAAGAATTTTAAATTCTATTCTAGAATTAACAGGAAGCCAATGAAGAGAGGCCAATATGGGTGAGATATGCTCTCTCCTTCTAGTCCCCGTTAGTACTCTAGCTGCAGCATTTTGAATTAACTGAAGGCTTTTCAGGGAACTTTTAGGACAACCTGATAATAATGAATTACAATAGTCTAGCCTAGAGGAAATAAATGCATGAATTAGTTTTTCAGCATGACTCTGAGACAAGACCTTTCTAATTTTAGAGATATTGCGTAAATGCAAAAAAGCAGTCCTACATATTTGTTTAATATGCGCTTTGAATGACATATCCTGAACAAAAATGACTCCAAGATTTCTCACAGTATTACTAGAGGTCAGGGTAATGCCATCCAGAGTAAGGATCTGGTTAGACACCATGTTTCTAAGATTTGTGGGGCCAAGTACAATAACTACAGTTTTATCTGAGTTTAAAAGCAGGAAATTAGAGGTCATCCATGTCTTTATGTCTGTAAGACAATCCTGCAGTTTAGCTAATTGGTGTGTGTCCTCTGGCTTCATGGATAGATAAAGCTGGGTATCATCTGCGTAACAATGAAAATTTAAGCAATGCTTTCTAATAATACTGCCTAAGGGAAGCATGTATAAAGTGAATAAAATTGGTCCTAGCACAGAACCTTGTGGAACTCCATAATTAACCTTAGTCTGTGAAGAAGATTCCCCATTTACATGAACAAATTGTAATCTATTAGATAAATATGATTCAAACCACCGCAGCGCAGTGCCTTTAATACCTATGGCATGCTCTAATCTCTGTGATAAAATTTTATGGTCAACAGTATCAAAAGCAGCACTGAGGTCTAACAGAACAAGCACGGAGATGAGTCCACTGTCTGAGGCCATAAGAAGATCATTTGTAACCTTTACTAATGCTGTTTCTGTACTATGATGAATTCTAATTCTAATATGGGTGGAGCATCTTTTAATTTTGACCCCTATTGAAATTCTTCAATTGACCCCTACCTGGCTGCCTATTGAAAATTCAAGTGGCCTTTTTTTTTTTTCAAAAAAGTAATGTATAAGAGTATCTGTGCTGAATTTGGTGCTTTTTTCACAGTTTGAACGATTCCTCTGTAAATATTCTATTATCTGCTGCAATATAAGTGTTTTTCAATGTTAAAAACAAATATCTGCTAATTCCGCAATACGGATCAGATGCATATCAAACTTAAGCCCTGGTCAAATGGCACTAACGAAGGACACTGAAGCCAAAACAAAACAAGAAATCTGGACTTTCAGAGGCATCGTTTAATCGTCGTCCAGCTTAGCTCCTGTAGCTGGTGCTTCGTCAGAATTTTGAAACTGTTGAAAAATGTGAGCGAATCCCAACAACAACCTCATTTTGTCCGTATTCCAGTTGGCTTTCTGTCTTGACAGTTCCTCATCATTTGCATAGTCAGCGCTCCATTTGACTGTCGTCCAACTTTGTCCAAGCTCCCAAGTCCGACGTGTTGCACGAACGTTATCAATATCTGAACAGATCAATAAGTAAAGATCTGACGAGCTGAACGTGACTCGTCCATGTGTGGGGTGAAAAGCAATGTTGTCACACAGAAACAATAGTGGCAAGAACGTTTTATCAACTGCTGTAACTATTTACGCACATTTCAGTTGCCTGTTGCTGGAGCGGCTGTGTGCACATGCACACTCCAGCCTTTTGTGGCTTGAACAACTGTACGCAATGTGTACATGTTTGCAAGTTTTTTTTTTATTTTGTTTAAAGTGTCAAGGTCGGCGTTCGCTTCGTTTTTCTTTTGTTAGTTTCGGTTTTGTTTCGTTCCTTTATGCGCTCTTGAATCACAGGGTTTTTTTTTAGTGATCGGAGGAGTGCAGGTTCATTTGTCCACCTTTTCTTGATGATTTGTGACTTTTTTCCTTTGTTCAGCTATCGTCGTGTGCTGTGTGACGGGACCCTTAGACTATTCATTGAGAGTGCCAGTTTGCACCTAATTGTCAGAAATGAGTGACTGAGGCACTTTGATTGAGATATAATGCAAAATATTAAATTGATTAAATTTAATTAACATTAAATTAATTTAATTAATTAATTATATTAAATTAATTAAATTCAAATATCCAGAAAATCCACAATCCAAATTAGATCCGGATCAAACTTTGTCAGGTGATAGTGTATCGCAGTCTGCACCTCACTTTCAAATATGAGAATCCTATTTGTTGGAGACATAATGTAAAATATATATTAAAGTAGATTTTCAATGGCCACAAAATCGGTAATCCAGATCAGATCAAGATCAGCCTTTGTCAGTCGATAAAGGATACCATCCTACAAAACACTCTCAAATAGGAAACAAATGCAATCTTTTTTGATAGAGATATGAATTTTTGAATATTTGTTCAATGCTGAATGATCAGAATTTTTCAAGATTTTTGCTGACATTGACATTTGACCTATGACCTTGAAAATTGAATCACTTCTTGCCTATCAGGATATGAAACCTCTGTAAAAAGTTCATAAGAATATATAAAAAAAATTGTGGGTTACAGGCTGTTCACAACTGAACAAAGAAACAAAAAGAAGCAAAAACATAACCTCCACCCAACTTTCTTGGTGGAGGTAATAAATAAACAGAAAGGGTGGGGGATTAAGCCAGATAAGTACACACAACAAAACCATCTAGGTTCCCCTTGGACCACCATCATTACACAAAAAATACACATCAACATGCAGCCCAGTTGTACTGATGAGGGTTACTGTCAAGGTATTATTACATCCCAACCTGGTGTCACTTATTTTCAGGTCATAGGTCATGAATATGGGTTTTTTTGCTGAGATGCATGTATTTAAGAAAGAAAGAAAAAAAAAAAAACTGGTCCACAAGGTGAAATATAAACCAGGTCATATTGTGTCTTTTTATGATCTGTTTTGACTCTTAGCCCTTTCACTTGTGGATTTCAACAGCAGACTTGCTTGTTGGTAATCAGCAGTGGTGGGCACAGTTCCGATAATCTGATAACAGATCATTATCGAAGATAATGTTTTCATTATCGGATTATCTTTTAGATAACTATAAAAACCATTATCGGACGATTATCGGATACATTTTTGTCCGATAACTTTTAGACCGATAAGATAGTAAACAAAGATGAACAGTGACAAAAACTTTTAAAATTTAAAATCAGTTGAGCACCTACCGGTTAAAAGTTTCTTAACAGATGTATAGTTCTACCATCTGCAAAGAAAAGACAGTTGCTTCCATAAGAAATCACTCTATCCTCTGCAGGCAAAAGAGAACTGGTCTCACAAAAAAAAAAAAAAAAAAAAATATATATATATATATATATATTTTTTTTTTTTTTTTTTCCTTTAACACCATACTGATATGCTGGCAATATCACCCAAGTTGTGGTTCAAATTTTAAGCAAACTAATTTTGGACAAGTTATTTAAAATTACTGTCATGTCTGACATTTTATAAAGTGAAAATATCAGATATATGTTTTAGTTTTAAAGTAATGTGCTAATTTTAAGGTTTTAGTGTGGACATGCTGTGCCCAGCAGTGCATTATGGGTAGGATAGTCTAATCTGAGTATGTTCATAACAGGACAAATGCATTTCAGACACTCTGTTCAGGCTCTACGGACAGCAGCATTAAACTCCAAGTGCCTAAAAGTCTCATGAATATATTTTCTGGGTTTATAGACGTTATTGTATTTGCGTTTGTTAAATTCCACGCATCTTAAATGTAGCAGACACGGATTATCTGGGATTTTGTTTTGGCAAGTTTTTCAGGCCTCTACTGCCATCTACTGGCCAGTAGTGTTCATGGCAGGATTCGCCCTAAGTACTAAGCATCTGGGCACCAGTAGATGGCAGTGTTCTACTTATTTTGACCCTGGTTATATCAGATGGTTGTCAAATCAACTTTTTGGCTTTGCAAATGGCTTTTTTTTTTTTTTTTTTTTTTTTTTACAAATTAAGTTTAAAAACAAAACAAAACAATAACAAAAAAATAACATTACAAGACAGCTCTGCGGTGTTTGCACAGGCACAGTACAAGCGGTTGGACACTTGTAGCCCCTCAGCTGCAGGATAACCTCATGACCGCCAACCAGAATAATATCAAACAGGTTTGATTTTCATTCGACCATACGATTGGCGATCAGGAGGTGGTCGTGAGATGTTAAATGCAGCTTGTTACTCCATGTACACTACACAATGTAGGATGCGCGATTAACCTGAAACTCGGTCCAAAAAATTCTTGCACGAATGAAAAATCATCTGAAAAAGGGACAAAACACGCACAGTGTAAAACCAACATTTATGTGTCAAGACAAAATTGAGTGCACGTTTTACAACATCATCAAACGTGCGCACGGCACAATATAATAAAATGAGTGCACATTCTCTCCACATGCAAAACATTTTGCGATGACACTTCCAGGGCTCCATAAAAATGCCTGTTTTTACAAATAAAAAATGGAATATTTTACAAAAGCACATTTATCTGTAAACACCAACACACGACACACATCACATTAACGTGTTGGTTTACATAATGAATGACTGAACCAATCAGTGTTTAGCAGAGGCACTTTTACCCAGAATCCTTTGCGATCTGTCTGTGTTTGTTACAAAACCTCAGAATTACTGCATTATTCAACATTAAAAGATATATGTTACATTTTAACTTTGTACAAATGACAGAATTGACATTAATGGAGTTATTCTATCGGTATTAATGTTATTTCTAAATCATAACCATAAGTCAGTACTGCTTATTTTCCGAGACCTCTGCCTGACCGGAGCACTGTGATTGATAAAGGGGTGCCTCTGCGCTGGAAGCTGTGTAGTAAACAAGAGCTGCCAGAAGGAACAGGATGTTCAAAGACAAAAGTGTGGCCTTATTGATTGGGTATGTTGTCACTTTTAATATTATTAGAATCCATTGTGTTGTTAAAACTCAAATTCAGTTTATCAGTGGTTGCAAATGTACCAGAGACAATATTGGAAGTTATCGGTTATCTGTAACTTCCGATACATTTTTGGGTGGTTTATCGTTTTATTTTTATCAAAGATAATTGAAGTTAATTTTTTGGTTATCTGTGCTCACCACTGGTAATTCAAACCCATATTTTAAAGGGACCAGGTGTGGGAGGGCTGGAGGTTTGGATCAAACACATGTCTAAACATGCGCCAACATGGCGTTATCATGGCGCTATCATGGCACTACGTGGCTTAGTGTGGTTGATGCAAGCCATTCAAGGCTCTAATGACAGGTCGGTTGTGGCTCACTAGAGGTTGCTACATGGCGCATGTGGGGTACAGAGAGGCACACAGATGCACCTTCATAGCGGATACGTGATAGATGAAAACGTGGGTCATTCTTCGAATAATCGCTGACACGCCCCTGCGTGGCTCCTCCTTCATCCTTCATTATTCGGTGGGACCTAGGCTTTACACCCATGTGTTTTGACAGGTGAGGCCACACTCGTGTTGCACTTTGACAGTGTTCACAGACAGGTCGAATGTCATCGCCTGCTGTCTACTATCGTACCAGGTGCGTGAATAGCCCCACTTTTTCCAGGTGTGCAGTGAGCGGCGTTAGATGTTCATGTGGGACACCTGGAATTTAGCCGACACCTGCTGAGAGGGGGATCGAATGAGCATGTGCGGGGCATTCGATGTCTTTCGGTGTGTGCGTAAATGGTTGTGTCGACAGGTGTACGAAGCGTTTGAGGCAGCTCCGATTTTTCAGGAATGGCACGCACTTCCTCCTTTGTGTGCTAGTTGGCTTAAATCGTGAAGGTGCCCTTATTGAAGGACCAAAAACAACTCACTGCTTTTAGTGTTTTAATTAGGTTTGTTATCATCCTTATGAGTCAGCCTAGAGGATTTATTTCACTAATACAGCAGCTTCCTACTTAGTTCTGGATAAAGATAACTTCAAAATAATACTTGAATCTTAGGTGGCTTTCTTCTTCTCTAGTACAGTATGTGCATGTTTTTATTTGTTTTGTTTATGAGAATTAAAATATTCCCACACTCCTTTCACTGTGATGCATAAGTTTTCGCTACCCAAAACTGACTGACTACACAGTGTGGAATGAGATCAGACATGTTTATGGAACTCGTATCCTAAAAAGAAAACTCTTCCTGTTTTGAAAATGTGACAGTTACAAACCGCAGAGGATCCTGAAACTGGAAATTGTCCAAACTTCAACAACCCTCATTACTTTACCAGGTTGAACATGTACTTTTTGAAAATTTCTGGCCTGGTGATGTCCAACTACACAACAAAAGTGAAGATTCTGTCCATTGGCTATAATCTGTGTGATTTCACTGGAACATAGCTTATTTATAATGAAAGCATATTCTTGTTGAAATATGACAAGATTGCAAGAAAACAGCATTCTAACAGGAGATTATAATGTTTTAACTCTCATCCTATGACATGGAATCTTATTGTATGTATTATTTTGTGTGCTACTTGAAATTGTATGTTGGAGCAAACAAATATTTTATGAATTTGTCAGTCTATCCTTTACCTTATAAAATATAAGAAAATAAGATTTGGTACATGAAGCTTCCTCAAAATTACTAAAGTTTCCTTCCATGATTGGACCCCATATGAAATTATTCTACTCCAATCCATTTTACATTACTTCTAGCTATTGTGTGTGTGTGTGTGTGTGTGTGTGTGTGTGTGTGTGTGTGTGTGTGTGTGTGTGTGTGTGTGTGTGTGTGTGTGTATGAAATAGACAGGCAAAATGTGTATGTAGGGTGTGACTGTACTGTGTGAAATGCTGAAATGCCAAATGAGAAACATCTGAAGCAATCATTTTTTTGAAGAAAAAATAGTAATTTTCTGTTCTAATATGGGTAGAGGGATTCAAATATGTATGTATTATTCAATTTACATTTAGTTTTACTTCATAATTAACCAGTGTTGCCACAGTTACTTTGAAAAAGTAATCCAATTACTGATTACTGATTACTCCTTGAAAAAGTAACTTAGTTACTTTATTGATTACTCAATTGGAAAAGCAACTAAGTTAGATTACTAGTTACTTTTTAGTTACTTTCCCCAGCTGCCGACAACAACCCTCTGCCACCTCAACATGACAATGATACCTGTTTTGCCAAAACTCACTTTATAGTCACCCTTTCTTGACTTCAATGAAAATAAATACTTGTTTTATAAAAAGTAAAATAAAGACCTCTTTCTTGACCTCATATTTAACTGTTGACAGCACTGTAACAGTAAAACTTGCTATTCCTAACCTACATTGTTCATAAATGTAACTATTAAATTCATTCTAACATTTTTCTAACATTTAAATTCTCTCTAAACATTTTACTTGTCGAAATTATTATTATTTTAAGTAGTATTAGTAGTTGTAGTAAAAAAAAGGCTTCAAAACTGGACCTTTAATCTAGGGGTGTTGTGAGGGGGCACATCCCTCCCCCACGCCCCCATTCCATCTTGATTCGCCCCTGCTTTGGCGTTTGAGCACAAAGAATGGATAACATTTATTTATGCACAAAACCTGACCAGATTTACAGGTAAGAAAGTTTTATTGCATTTTCACATCATGTGGTCATCACAAAGAGAGTTTAGGTGCATTTGAGTGGAAAATAGTGTTAGTTGTTGACGCGTCGCGGAGGATCAGCTGTTTTTAGCAGCAGATATGGAGTGGCTCTGAGAAAAAAAAGCATAAAAATGTCTTTGTAAAGCTCAGTGCAGGTGTGCTGTTGTCACTGTGCTTTAAGAGGTGAGGACGAGTCGTAGCTGTTGCAGAAAACCGCGGATGAAAAGCTCACAGCTCGCTTAAAGTGTGTCGTTCAGTCGAACCCCGACCTCCTGCCCACGGACCAAGTTTAATGCTGCTATCGACCCATAATGCAAAAATAATAGTAACGCACAGTGACTTGGAGAAGTAACTTTAATCTGATTACTGATTTGGAAAGATTAACGCGTTAGATTACTCGTTACTAAAAAAAAGTGGTCAGATTAGAGTAACGCGTTACCAGCATCACTGTAATTAACATACTGTGAAATAGCACGATAGGTTGAAGTAATATGTAAAAACTGGTCAAAATAAATCGAGCTCTGATTTGTTACAACAATGTGAGCAGGTTTAATTTTCTACTTTGTTTTGATGTTACATGCTGAGTCATGAAAAGAACAGTTGCTAGATGAGGCAAAATGCCTGACATAACACCATCTCAAAATGCTCTCTCAGTATATCTCAACTACATAAACTGCTATGTTTTTTAAAAATTAAGCCATGAAGAGAATAGTGCAAAAATAAGAACAAGATAAAATGCTGGCTTTCAGCCCAAGTTCTTGCTTGGTATGTTTTGGGGAAAATGATTGTAACTAAGCAAGAGTGAATGGGGCAGTAAAGCATATAAACCTGAAGCAATGGGCAGAGGGGTATTAGCTACATCACTTGCCATTACTGAAATAGAGTGCACGGCACTGTTATTGATGTATTCTATATCAGCGGTCTTAATGGACCTTAACACAGCAGACATCTTCATACATCAAAGCAGATGCAGAAGTGAGAAATACAAGGAGGCTGTAATTTTACTTTATTCCAATAATCTCAACATCTGATGGATAGCACAGCTACTGGCAGGCGCTATATCTGAGGCTGTGTTCATAACGTACCCTTGCCCTGGGTCGAGAGCGATGGCCCGTGGGTGCTCCATGCCTCCGGCAATCAGTGTGGTACGCATGTCTCCGTTGAGTTTCGCCACTTCAATCTGGTCTAGATTGCTGTCAATCCAGTACAGTTTCCCTGTAATCCAGTCTACAGCCAGGCCCTCTGGAGTAGCCAACCCATGCTGCACAACCACTTCGATCCCTGTCACCCCTGAAACAGCAAAACAAGCGGTCCAAGTCGATGGCTGTCATCGTCAGGGAGCTGCCTAGGCATGGTCTCTTTACACAGTTCCAGAAAACATTTTGTGCTAAAAGAGAAGAAAACTCTTGAGGAACACAGTCTGATATGAGCACTGTTTTTGACAGGCATGTTTTTTTTTTATCCAGTAGCTTATAGTAATTGATTCCATGCTTTTATATGTGTTGCACAAAGAGGTACTGCTGAGAGACGATGTCTACAACTCCACTGAGGAACATGAAGGTGAAGAGTAATCAGTAAATGTACTGTCCCTGACAAAAGTACCGCTCCAGGGAGAAAATGAAATGCATGATTTCTTGAAGGGACACAGTAGGCCTGCTGTAGAGATGTACTTCTGCATTGAATAACTTCCAATAAATTTTCATTAGGCCAGCTGTGTCAGACATGAAACTAAAATGCTGTTGTCACTGGCCATGTTTATGTGGATAATAATAATTCATTAATAATTGGAAAAGTTGTAAATCCAAAGAGAAATGCCTCAAGTTGCACTTAAATGGCAATATCTGATTAAAAATGTAATTCTGAATGAACTGGATGTTGTGAATCTACCATAATCCATTTGATAAGAAAATATTAGATGTACAGGTTTGATTGGACTGTACATGATAGATAGATAGATAGATAGATAGATAGATAGATAGATAGATAGATAGATAGATAGATAGATAGATAGATAGATAGATAGATAGATAGATAGATAGATAGATAGATAGATAGATAGATAGATAGATAGATAGATAGATAGATAGATAGATAGATAGATAGATAGATAGATAGACAGGGGGAGCAAACGGCACGGAAGCAATATTAAGATTACTGGAATTTCAGCAGAAAGAAAAAATACAATTTACATAATAGGTCCATCTTAAGGGCTCCTTCATACACAGTGCGAAGTTTGGACGAAGTGCACACTTAGTGCACATGACGCAAGAATCGCGTGCAAACCGTATAATGTCATCCCTGCCTCCAACGCCTCATACACCTGTTGCTACAACTATTTGCGCACACAAGCACCTGAAAGACAAAGTGTGCACTGTGTGAACCCACAGCACCCTCTCGCGGCAGGTGTCAACCAAATTCCAGGTGACAAGCATGAACATCTACACTGCTCGCATGGCACTTAGAAAATGTGTGGCCAGTCGCACTCTTGGCATGACAACAGACTGCAGCCAATCACCTTCGTACTCACAGAGAAATTTGTCTAAGTCCCACATGAGTGTGGCTTTGGTATGTGCGCTGAGATGACAGGAGGTGTGTCCTCCCACTGAAGCAGCTGTGGAAATCTGTGGATCTGGACATTCCAGCTGGGCACCACGTACTGTGTTTGGATGGACATGGACAAACAACTGCCCACTGTGACGCGCGTGTCTGTTTGCTGTTATCAAGTGGACATAAATCAAAACATTTATCACTGTGGCGACGTGCTGCAGTGAGCGAGCATGCACACGCGCGCACATGAACAGGCTGCTCCCAGGTTGAAATGGACCGTCAGATCAGAACACGTAGCAAGCAATGTCACTGTCACGTCTCCCACGTGAGCTCTGTTCCACATGACGCAGTGTCCTGCGGCACGTTGTCCACAAGACATGCGCGTGCGGCCTGTTGGAGATGCACCAGCAGATATGGACATGAATGAGATGAGTAAACTGCTTCTCATTTATGTCTTTTCATGACTGTATGTCTGTGACCATGGGTCATTTACAGAGAAACAGAACGGATCATATTTGTATTGCTCACTTGATAAATGCAGTGTTTTTATATGGTGTGTGATGTATTTTTTTTTAATAATACGTCCATGTCGTTCCTGATATGAGGCAGATTCCTGCAGCCTTTAAAGAACAACTCCGTAGCTCAGTGGTAAAGTCGCTGACTGACAATCAGAGCTTTTGAAAGGGCACAGCTTCGCATCCAGTGGGTGGTGTGTTTTTCTCTTTTTTTTATTATTCCACATAAGCGGTGCGATGTGGTCCCACAGGTACCAGCTGGTTTTATTTTTTTTATTTCTTCCACATAAGCGGAGCCATGTGCTACACCTCGCACTGTTCTTGCTCGAAAGACACCAGCACATGCACAAACTCTCGCAGATAGGAGGTCATGTTTGTGCATGCCTGCCCGTCGAACTGTTTTGTGCAGTTTCACCATGATCGACCAGACGTCAACATAATTCACACTATGTGTGAAGGGGCCCTAAAACTTGCATTACTTGTGAAAGTAATCTACACACATCACAATATCACAGTGTAGTGTGTAGGATATTTAAATTTGTGTATCAAATTCATTTTGTGGTGCATTTGTGAATATTAAATCAGGTTTTATTGATCAAGACTGGTCCATTAAAAATTCCTTTGGGTAACGCAAGTGCTAACAGACTCAGGCTTTCTTTACAAGTACTGATGGACATCTAGCCATCTTCAGACAGTACATGACAGCATCAATGATACATAACAACATGTGCTTATGTCTGTGTGTATGTGTACCGCCAGTCTCAGAGAGCTTTCCCCTGTAGATCTTATCCTCCACCACATCTGTCCAGTAAAGTAGGCTGCGATTAAAGTGAAAGTCCAGTGCTATGGTGTTCCTCAGGCCAGGTACCAGCAGGTTGTAATCCCGTTTGTGAAGGTCTATTCGTCTTATCTCATGCCGGATAGAGAAAATGATGAAGGCCTCAAATGGATCTGGAAGGAGAGATGCAAAACAATTTACTTTCTATGTCTGAATGTTTTTTACTGAGCCCTTTCTCAGTGGGCACAACTGTTTGAGAGCTGTTGGAAATGTGAAGGGGGCGCAAAAGACACAGGGAGGCAATATTAACATTGTTAGAATGTTAGCGACCAGACATGCAAAGGAGCGACAGTGACTGTTGGTATCTCACTGAAGTGGCCACCCACAGCTGAAGACAAATGACACGTTTGCACAAAGTGTTCAGTTCTTAAAATTATACAATTACCCATGTAAATAGACTATGGAAATCCCCCACTGTTCCCATTAATGGCAAAATGAATAAATAAATAATAATAACTAAAAAATAATAATAATAAAACCTACAGCACAGTCACCGACTTTCAGAATGATGTCCCTGCTGGATCTGGTGTCCTATCTTCCATGTCTAATATATATATATATATATATATATATATATATATATATATATATATATATATATATATATATATATATATGTATATATATAATTTTCTTAAATCCTCCTAACCGTGACTATCCAGGGTTGTGACCAGGAAGCAGAGTTGTAGTCTTACACACCTCTCTGCAGCTTCTCTCCCCCTGCCATCCCCTCATTACCCCATCCCCGTAGAGACGGTGCCTGCTCCCAGACCACCAATAACCAACAAAAATCTATTTAAGCATAAAAATTCAAAAAGAAAAAATAATATAGCACCTTCAACTGCACCACAGACTAAAACAGTTAAATGTGGTCTATTAAACATTAGGTCTCTCTCTTCTAAGTCCCTGTTAGTAAATGATATAATAATTGATCAACATATTGATTTATTCTGCCTTACAGAAACCTGGTTACAGCAGGATGAATATGTTAGTTTAAATGAATCAACACCCCCAAGTCACACTAACTGCCAGAATGCTTGTAGCATGGGCCGAGGTGGAGGATTAGCAGCAATCTTCCATTCCAGCTTATTAATTAATCAAAAACCCAGACAGAGCTTTAATTCATTTGAAAGCTTGACTCTTAGTCTTGTCCATCAAAATTGGAAGTCCCAAAAACCAGTTTTATTTGTTATTATCTATCGTCCACCTGGACATTACTGTGAGTTTCTTTGTGATTTTTCAGACCTTTTGTCTGACTTAGTGCTTAGCTCAGATAAGATAATTATAGTGGGTGATTTTAACATCCACATAGATGCTGAGAATGACAGCCTCAACACTGCATTTAATCTATTATTAGACTCAGTTGGCTTCGCTCAAAATGTAAATGAGCCCACCCACCACCTTAGCCACACTTTAGATCTTGTTCTGACATATGGCATAGAAATTGAAGACTTAACAGTATTCGCCGAAAACCCCTTTTTGTCTGATCATTTCTTAATAACATTTACATTTACTTTAATGGACTACACAGCAGTGTGGAATAAGTTTCATTACAGTACAATTCTTTCTGAAAGCGCTGTAACTAGGTTTAAGGATATGATTCCTTCTTTGTTATGTTCTTCAATGCCATATACCAACACAGTGCAGAATAGCTACCTAAACTCTGTGAGTGAGACAGATTATCTCGTCAATAGCTTTACATCCTCATTGAGCACAACGTTGGATGCTGTAGCTCCTCTGAAAAAGAGAGCCTTAAATCAGAAGTGCCTGACTCTGTGGTATAACCCACAAACTCGCAGCTTAAAGCAGATAACCCGTAAGCTGGAGAGGAAATGGCATCTCACTAATTTATAAGATCTTCATTTAGCCTGGAAAAAGAGTCTGTTGCTCTATAAAAAAAGCCCTCCGTAAAGCTAGGACATCTTACTATTCATCACTAACTGAAGAAAATAAGAACAACCCCAGGTTTCTTTTCAGCACATTAGCCAGGCTGACAAAGAGTCAGAGCTCTTTTGAGCTGAGTATTCCCTTAACTTTAACTAGTAATGACTTCATGACTTTCTTTGCAAATAAAATTTTAACTATTAGAGAAAAAAATATTCATAACCATTCCAAAGACATATCTTTATGTTCGACTGCTTTCAGTAATGCTGGTATTTGGTTAGACTTTTTCTCTCTGATTGTTCTGTCTGAGTTACTTTCATTAGTCACTTCCTCCAAACCATCAACATGTCTATTAGACCTCATTCCTACCAGGCTGCTCAAGGAAGCCCTACCGTTAATTAATGCTTCGATCTTAAATATGATCAATCTATCTTTATTAGTTGACTATGTACCACAGGCTTTTAAGGTGGCAGTAATTAAACCATTACTTAAAAAGCCATCACTTGACTCAGCTATCTTAGCTAATTATAGGCCAATCTCCAACCTTCCTGTTCTCTCAAAAATTCTTGAAAGGGTAGTTGTAAAACAGCTAACTGATCATCTGCAGAGGAATGGTCTATTTGAAGAGTTTCAGTCAGGTTTCAGAATTCATCATAATACAGAAACATCATTAGTGAAGGTTACAAATGATCTTCTTATGGCCTCAGACAGTGGACTCATCTCTGTGCTCGTCCTGTTAGAACTCAGTGCAGCTTTTGATACTGTTGACCATAAAATTTTATTACAGAGATTAGAGCATGCCATAGGTATTAAAGGCATTCCGCTGCGGTGGTTTGAATCATATTTATCTAATAGATTACAATTTGTTCATGTAAATGGGGAGTATTCTTCACGGACTAAGGTTAATTATGGAGTTCCACAAGGTTCTGTGCTAGGACTGATTTTATTCACTTTATACATGCTTCCCTTAGGCAGTAATATTAGAAAGCATTGCTTAAATTTTCATTGATAAGCAGATGATACCCAACTTTATCTCTCCATGAAGCCAAAGGACAAACACTAATTAGTTAAACTGCAGGAATGTCTTTCAGACATAAAGACATGGATGACCTCTAATTTCCTGCTTTTAAATTCAGATAAAACTGAAGTTATTGTACTTGACCCCACAAATCATAGTAATCAATCAATCAATCAATTTTTTTATATAGCGCCAAATCACAACAAACAGTTGCCCCAAGGCGCTTTATATTGTAAGGCAAGGCCATACAATAATTATGTAAAACCCCAACGGTCAAAACGACCCCCTGTGAGCAAGCACTTGGCTACAGTGGGAAGGAAAAACTCCCTTTTAACAGGAAGAAACCTCCAGCAGAACCAGGCTCAGGGAGGGGCAGTCTTCTGCTGGGACTGGTTGGGGCTGAGGGAGAGAACCAGGAAAAAGACATGCTGTGGAGGGGAGCAGAGATCGATCACTAATGATTAAATGCAGAGTGGTGCATACAGAGCAAAAAGAGAAAGAAACAGTGCATCATGGGAACCCCCCAGCAGTCTACGTCTATAGCAGCATAACTAAGGGATGGTTCAGGGTCACCTGATCCAGCCCTAACTATAAGCTTTAGCAAAAGGAAAGTTTTAAGCCTAATCTTAAAAGTAGAGAGGGTGTCTGTCTCCCTGATCTGAATTGGGAGCTGGTTCCACAGGAGAGGAGCCTGAAAGCTGAAGGCTCTGCCTCCCATTCTACTCTTACAAACCCTAGGAACTACAAGTAAGCCTGCAGTCTGAGAGCGAAGCGCTCTATTGGGGTGATATGGTACTACGAGGTCCCTAAGATAAGATGGGACCTGATTATTCAAAACCTTATAAGTAAGAAGAAGAATTTTAAATTCTATTCTAGAATTAACAGGAAGCCAATGAAGAGAGGCCAATATGGGTGAGATATGCTCTCTCCTTCTAGTCCCCGTCAGTACTCTAGCTGCAGCATTTTGAATTAACTGAAGGCTTTTTAGGGAACTTTTAGGACAACCTGATAATAATGAATTACAATAGTCCAGCCTAGAGGAAATAAATGCATGAATTAGTTTTTCAGCATCACTCTGAGACAAGACCTTTCTGATTTTAGAGATATTGCGTAAATGCAAAAAAGCAGTCCTACATATTTGTTTAATATGCGCTTTGAATGACATATCCTGATCAAAAATGACTCCAAGATTTCTCACAGTATTACTAGAGGTCAGGGTAATGCCATCCACAGTAAGGATCTGGTTAGACACCATGTTCTAAGATTTGTGGGGCCAAGTACAATAACTTCAGTTTTATCTGAGTTTAAAAGCAGGAAATTAGAGGTCATCCATGTCTTTATGTCTGTAAGACAATCCTGCAGTTTAGCTAATTGGTGTGTGTCCTCTGGCTTCATGGATAAGAAGATCATTTGTAACCTTCACTAATGCTGCTTCTGTACTATGATGAATTCTAAAACCTGACTGAAACTCTTCAAATAGACCATTCCTCTGCAGATGATCAGTTAGCTGTTTTACAACTACCCTTTCAAGAATTTTTGAGAGAAAAGGAAGGTTGGAGATTGGCCTATAATTAGCTAAGATAGCTGGGTCAAGTGATGGCTTTTTAAGTAATGGTTTAATTACTGCCACCTTAAAAGCCTGTGGTAACATGGTGTCTAACCAGATACTTACTCTGGATGGCATTACCCTGACCTCCAGTAATACTGTGAGAAATCTTGGAGTGATTTTTGATCAGGATATGTCATTCAATGTGCATATTAAACAAATATGTAGGACCTTTTTTTTTGCATTTGCGCAATATCTCTAAAGTAGAAAGGTCTTGTCTCAGAGTGATGCTGAAAAGCTAATTCATGCATTTATTTCTTCTAGGCTGGACTATTGTAATTCATTATTATCAGGTTGTCCTAAAAGTTCCCTGAAAAGCCTTCAGTTAATTCAAAATGCTGCAGCTAGACTACTAACAGGGACTAGAAGGAGAGAGCATATTTAACCCATATTGGCTTCTCTGTCATTGGCTTCCCTATTAATTCCAGAATATAATTTAAAATTCTTCTTCTTACTTATAAGGTTTTGAATAATCAGGTCCCATCTTATCTTAGGGAGCTCATAGTACCATATCACCCCAATAGAGCGCTTCGCTCTCAGACTGCAGGATTACTTGTAGTTGCTAGGTTTTATAAGCATAGAAATGCACTGGTTTCCTCCCACATCCAAAAACATGTAGATTAGGTGGATTGGGAACTTTAAATAGGTGTGCATGTGGGTTGTGTATGTGTTTGTGTATATGTGGCCTTGCGACAGACTGGCATCCTATCCAGGGTGTACCCCGCCTCACGCCCCATGATTGCTGGGATAGGGCTCCAGTGCCCCGTGACACTTAATTGGAGTAAGCGGTTGAAGATGAGTGAGTGAGTGAGCCTTTGCCATGAACTTCAAAATTGAGCTCAGGTGCATCCTGTTTCCACTGATCATCCTTAAGATGTTTCTACAGCTTAATTGGAGCCCACCTGTGGTAAATTTAGTTGATTGGACATGATTTGAAAGGTGCATATCTGTCTTCTTATAAGGTCCCACAGTTGACAGTGCATGTCAGAGCACAAACCAAGCATGAAGTCAAAGCAATTGTCTATAGACCTTGGAGACAGGATTGTCTTGAGGCACAAATCTGGGGAAGGGTACAGAAACATTTCTGCTGCATTGAAGGTCCCAATGAACACACTAGCCTCCATCATCCTAAATGGAAGAAGTTGGGATCAACCAGGAGTCTTCCTAGAGCTGGCCATACATCTTAACTGAGTGAATGGGGGAGAAGGACCTTGGTCAGGGAAGTGACCAAGAACTCAATGGTTACTCTGTCAGAACTCCACCATTTTTCTGTGGAGAAGGACAACCATCTCTGGAGCAATCCACCAAGGCCTGTATGGTAAAAGGCACATGGCAATCCACCTGGAGTTTGCCAAAAACGTACCTGAAGGACTCCCAGACCATGAAAAACAAAATTCTCTGGTATGATGAGACAAAAATTGAACCCTTTGGCAAGTAAGCCATGCACAACCCACTCTCACGTGATTCAGCAGCACGAAATATACATTAATCTATTGGTTTGTGATATTGTGATGAAAAGCCGCCTAATTTTTGTCATGGCAGCATAGATTCATTCTAATACATTCTGTGATGGATACACGAAATTAAAAGTGAATCGGGGGTGGTTATGATTAGTGTTGGGGGGAAGGAGTAGAGTTAGGTTATGGTTAAGGTTAGGGTTGAGGGTAGGAGTAGGGTTCGTAATCGTGAGTTAATAAAAAAAAAAACCTGTCACGAAAATTTGACTCATTTTGTGATGGAAGCACGAAAAAAAAAAAGTGAGACTGGACTGGCCATGCGCCATGTTTTGGAGGAAACCAGGCACCATCCCTCTAGTGAAGCATGCAACATCATGCTGTGTAGATGTTTTTCAGCTGCGGGAACTGGAAGAATAATCAGGATTGAGGGAAAGATGAATGCAGCTTTTGACCTCAGACGGGTGCTACAGTTCATCTTTCAACTGGACAATGATCCTAAGCACACATCCAAGATATCAAAAGAGTGGCTTCAGGACATCTCTCTGAATGTCCTTGAGTGGCCCAGCCACAGCCAAGATCTGAATCCGATTGAACATCTCTGGAGAGATTTGAAAATGGTTGTGCACTGAACATCCCCATCCAACATGATGGAACTTGAAAGGTGCTGCAAAGACGAATGGGCAAAACTGCCCATATATATATACTCAACAAAAATATAAATGCAACACTTTTGGTTTTGCTCCTATTTGTATGAGATGAACTCAAAGATCTAAAACTGTTTCCAACATACACAATATCACCATTTCCCTCAAATATTGTTCACAAACCAGTCTAAATCTGTGATAGTGAGCACTTCTCCTTTGCTGAGATAATCCATCCCACCTCACAGGTATGCCATATCAAGATGCTGATTAGACACCATGATTAGTGCACAGGTGTGCCTTAGACTGTCCACAATAAAAGGCCACTCTGAAAGGTGCAGTTTTGTTTTATTGAGGGGGGATACCAGTCAGTATCTGGTGTGACCACCATTTGCCTCATGCAGTGCAACACATCTCCTTGGCATCATCTGTGAAGAGAACACCTCTCCAACATGCCAAACGCCAGTGAATGTGAGCATTTACCCACTCAAGTCGGTTATGGCGATGAACTGGAGTCAGGTCGAGACCCCGATGAGGACGACGAGCATGCAGATGAGC
This sequence comes from Thalassophryne amazonica, assembly GCF_902500255.1. Lineage (NCBI taxonomy): Eukaryota > Metazoa > Chordata > Actinopteri > Batrachoidiformes > Batrachoididae > Thalassophryne > Thalassophryne amazonica. Next base: position 63,533,875 of record NC_047116.1, on the reverse strand, counting down.
TTCCCTGAGACAGTTTCTGACAGTTTGTGCAGAAATTCTTTGGTTATGCAAACCGACTGTTTCAGCAGCTGTCCGAGTGGCTGGTCTCAGACGATCTTGGAGGTGAACATGCTGGATGTGGAGGTCCTGGGCTGGTGTGGTTACACGTGGTCTGCGGTTGTGAGGCTGGTTGGATGTACTGCCAATTCTCTGAAACGCCTTTGGAGACGGCTTATGGTAGAGAAATGAACATTCAATACACGAGCAACAGCTCTGGTTGACATTCCTGCTGTCAGCATGCCAATTGCACGCTCCCTCAAATCTTGTGACATCTATGGCATTGTGCTGTGTGATAAAACTGCACCTTTCAGAGTGGCCTTTTATTGTGGACAGTCTAAGGCACACCTGTGCACTAATCATGGTGTCTAATCAGCATCTTGGTATGGCACACCTGTGAGGTGGGATGGATTATCTCAGCAAAGGAGAAGTGCTCACTATCACAGATTTAGACTGGTTTGTGAACAATATTTGAGGGAAATGGTGATATTGTGTATGTGGAAAAAGTTTTAGATCTTGAGTTCATCTCATACAAAATGGGAGCAAAAACAAAAGTGTTGCGTTTATATTTTTGTTGGTATAATATATATATAATATATATATATATATATTATATATATATAGATATATATATATATATATATATATATATATATATATATATATATATATATGAGGTCTATTAGAAAAGAAACCGACCTTTTATTTTTTCAAAAACTATATGGATTGATTGGGTCAGACAAGCTTGAACCCTCGTGTGCATGCGTGAGTTTTTTCACGCCTGTCGGTTGCGTCATTCGCCTGTGGGCAGGCTTTGAGTGAACACTGGTCCACCCCCCTCGTCGGAATTCCTTTGTCTGTCTTCTTCCTGAGAGACTGCCGCTTTGCTTGATCAAAATCTTTTCAGAAACTGTAAGGCACATCCAAGTGGACACCATTCGAGAAATTCAGACAGTTTTCGGTGAAAATTTTAATGGCTGATGAGAGATTAAGGAGTGTTACTATCGCTTTAAGGACAGCCCACGGGGCCAGACGGCGCGCCGCGCCCCAAGCCACTGTCGTCAGCCTGTTTCAAGCTGAAAACTTCCAAATTTAAGCCTCTGTTGACCCAGGACTTTGTGAGAGAACAGAGAAGCTTCAGAAGAGGTCGGGATCAGCAGTTTATCCGGATATTCCACTGTTAAAGGAGATTTTGTAATGAAAGACGTGCGGACGGATTTGCGCGTCGCCCACCCAGCCGCTCATCGCGCGGCGCCACAGCAAAACACCTCCGTTGGAAGCATTACAGGACAAGTTTGAACATGCCCAGCTGTTAAACAATCTCTATGATACTCACTCGACACTCGATACTCCATCGAAAACCGCCTGAATCATACAAATGGTTATCAACACGGAGGTGTTTTGAATGAACTTACTCCATTTTGGAAAAAGACTGTAACATAAAATGTGGAAAAAGTGAAGCATTCAGAAGGTGACACTTTCTGAATGTACTCTAACCCACATGTATAAGATCCACTGGCTTGGCTCTGAGATCCATGCACAGCAACAGTTCACACACTGGACCAGCCTTTTCTTCATGATGCAGTGATGTACAGCAGCATTTCAAGCATCCCCTGATTTGATTTGATGTTTTTGTCAATACCATTGTAAGACCCTTTGGCTGTTCCCTTGTTTTTTTGTTTTTTTTACTCAAGCTCTCCACAGCAGATCTGAGGTGGATCTACACATTGATTTAGACCAAATACAACCACCTGTGATTTAGCTCTGATGGACATCACAGCTAAAACATTTCCACAGCACAGCATTTAACATAAAGATTTTCCCAGTTTAAGACAATATGTGTGCTGTTGGAGCTGGAACAGAGCAGTGTGTCTCATTTAAAGAAGAATGTGGTCATATTTCCTCCCTGTTTGTGCATCCCTCTCTCTGAGAACTCCCACTGCTGTTCTCAGAGAGAGAGGGAGGGGGACAGAGAGAGTGAGAGCAAGAGAGAGAGAGAGAGAGCGCTCCAGATAACAAAAAGACGAAAAGTGACACAAAGCGATGTGCTCCACCCCTTCAGACTGTGGCCAGGCTAGCTGTTCCTCTCTGATCATCTCTGCTATTCTGGCGTGCTTCCTGGCAGCTCTTGTGTGGAGCCCAAACTTCCCCTCCCCCACTACCACACCACCCCCCACAGTTCTCTCATGAATCTCTCATGTTCGAAGTCACAGGGAGTACATTTAAAGGGTCGCATGACAGCAGTGGTGGCTATGGTAGCCTTGTCGCCTTGCCAACTTTGAAAAGTTGAAAATGTAGGCATGAGGCTGGTGACACCCTCGGAGTGAAGGGAAGGAAGTGTAGGAAGACCGCCACCCAGCGAACGTCGCATGAAATCAAACAATTTCCCTCTCAATTTCCATCCACAGTGTGTCATAGCCTGGTGAGATTGGACCCTAAATAATGTGTGATTGGCATTATGGATATCTGTCACACATCATACATGTTGTAAGATATGAGAAAATGTTCTCTGGTTGAATTTAGAAGGAGTTCCACTGCTGCAGACATTTAAAAAAAATTGGTGGCAAAATTTTATAAGTTGAATAATAATAATAACAATAATAATAATAATAATAATAATAATAATAATAATAATAGTTATTATTATTATTATTATTATTATTATTGTGTTTAGTCATAAACATTATTTGGCCAGGGTCAGAGGTTATTGCAGAACAAAATCATTTTGTATTCAAGAAGTTGAAAGATAAGTACTAATAACTTGAGCAGTGTCAGACATACAACTTTACTCCATACTATGTGCTACTCTTATTAACGTGATCCATAATCAATATCAACACTTCTGTATTGACATTTTGAATGTCACAGACTGACAGTGCATTATAATGGGTTGTGGTATAGGAGTGCAGTTACTGCTAAATATAACAAAGTTTGATGCTATTGATTGCAAAGGCCTTGAAGAAACTGCAGCATATTCAACTGCTGCCTTAACTGTCTAATGAAAGTCTTTTCAAAAAGTGTTGTCAGCTGACTTGCATAAGTCTTAGTGTATATACTCAAGATTTTGTCAGGCATTTTCCAATTTCCTTTCAAACAGCACTTCTCAAGCCACAAGTAGCAAAGAAAGAGTAACCAAGGCACTTGTGTAATTAAAAAACCATGGTACCATGTCAAGGCTTATTTTTTAGAGCAATTACAATTTTTAAAAACTTCCTAGTAGCAAACAAGCAGACCTTTAAAAGGAAGTGGCTAGTTTCACAACTTTCAATTTGGCTTTTGTCCTGCTCACAGCACAATGACAACTCTCATTAAGGCTCTGAATGATGTGTACCTGGATGAACAGTGTTATTAAACCTCAAAGCTGCCTTTCACACATCAGACCACATGATTCTGTTGGAGTTGGTTAGATGGTGAGGAGCTTTTCCAGGCATGTGAAAGGCAAATAAAGAAAAATGCAGGGGGTGTGGCGTGGCGGAGCCCCCAGAAGCTTTTTGCTATGCTAATGCTCCCCTTAAGCATTTACTCAAAATAAAGTCTGAAGGACCTAAATGACATGGTGAGATGCTGACGAGCTTTGCTTGTTCATGTCCACGACATATGGATATTAAAAACAATAACAGTGATGGTGAAAAACAATGACAAAACAATGTCTAAAACAACAATACAGTCACCACCAAAGATGATGCGGAACACACACAGCAATTATGAAATAAATAACTTCAATAAAAGGAAGATGAACTTTTCCAGGAGTTACAGAGTCTAGTGAGTGAACATGAGATTCATGAATGTACATCAGTTTGTAGTGGAAAAGCTATAAATCTATGTGCACAGTATAGTAGATGTAATGAGGTAGGCAATATCTTGTGCCGCATCACCCCAAATCTGTAAGTGCTGCCACTCTGGTAATAAAATGTTTGCCTCCATGGCACTGCCACAGAGGAAAGACCACTCCCTCTACAGTGGGAGCAGACTAGCAAAGTGAAAGGTTCAATTTCTTGTGATACCAGGAAATGATAAGCAACCACAGGTATCAAAGAGCAGCCATTCAAGGAGAGGGCATGCTCATCGGATCCAATGAGCATGCAATATCGAACACCCGAAAGGCCAAACTGACAGCAGGCCAATGCCCCTGCTGGGACCTCCCACTGGGAAGTGCACTTGTGGCATTCACAACAGCAAAGTACACAACCATTCACAACCACAAGTACGCTGTGGTCTAAGAGATTAAATTTTGGTATGGATCAGGATCAAGATCAAGATAATATTTGAGATTTGTTCTTTAATCTTTACTCCTTTAATCCTGATTATGCCTTTGCTCTATGATTCTGACTCATTAAGTCTGATTAAACAATGGATTCTTCTTTTCACCTTGATCTTGAGGTTGAAATTTGGAAACCTTAATCCTTAAACTGCCCTTAATCTCTGATCATGCCTGCTTTCAAATCGATCAAGCTATAAATTCTGCTATATTCCTTGATTTTGACCTCTGATTTTTTATGCTGAATCTTTGGATCCTGATCATGTATGTCAGTCAGTCGCTATTCAATAGTCGATAACTGGCACTGAGAAAACAGCAGTATTGAAAGTTCCTGTAACTGAGTGTGAAAACTGGTCAAACTAAATGTAAGTGATTGACCCTCTCACAATCACCAGAGACAAAAGAAGAGGACTGTTGAACCAGACAGAACTTTGTACTCGCTAAGTGCTTTTTATTTTTGATGATGGTGATTTTTATTATTATCTTGTTTTGGTCTTATTGTTGTCTCTGTTCTGCTGCTCTTTAATGCTTTTTTTCCATAAACCACTTAGACTCTCTCTGTGTATGAAACAGACCACACAAATACATGTCGTGTTTTGTCGAGCATAGATTTGCTGAGGATGTTTGCCTGACACAGACTGCAACCTTGGCTAACACATTGCTGCATACGGCAGTAATAGCACATCAACTCATACAGCGAGACTGGAAATGAAGATCTGTCAATTTGTCCATCACACAGTCTGGATCACAATAATATTATTTGTTGAAGTGTTGGTTACACCTCCACAGGCAAGGCCACAGTTTGCTGCTGGAAGGGTTTTACTAGGCACACCAGAGAAAAACACATTTGATTATGAGGGTGCTTTTGCAGTCTGTGTTTTGGAAGCGTAAACACAATTACAGCTGCATGTTATACAGCTAACGACATGTAATGATTCAGGCTCCTTGTCTTAAGGCGCTACCAGCTCAATCTAACTGGTTCAACATCTTCAATACTCTTCATAGTTTCAGCAATAATTGGATTCGCTATAAAATGTCAAATTTGCTGATCTGATTTGGTGAAAGTGTTCCTTTCAAATAAAAAGTGTCCAGCTTTAAATTTTAAAGCTTTACTAAAAAATAAGCTGAGAATTACAAGTGCCCCACTACATGATGGGGAAGGCTGAGTAGGGCCAGTAACGTCTTTGCAGCCCAATATAAGTCTGACTCAAACATAGAAATCATACATTTTTAAAAAGCTGCCTAATGTGATTGCTGTTTCATTTTAATCGATTCACAGCACAGTTCTTCGCAGGTGACTCATGCCACAAAGCAAGGCAATCAAACGCAATGTGTGAAATTACCTCCTCTATGCTGTTTGTGCTGGGGGTGTGTGTATATATACTGTTATGGCTCAAACACAGATTCATTCACAATCATAGCAGGATCTAAGGTTCTTACAGACCTGTTCTTTTTTCCTCTGGTTGCTGTATCTTCATGAAATGAAGTTGTTCAGAAGAGTGCACATTTTCTCACAAAATGAAACCTCTCAACACCAACCGCAGAGATTGAAAGCCTATCTCTCCCAGTTTTTATCCTGATACATTTTTGTCACCTTTCATGTTTCTCTTGACATCTGATTCTTGAACATTATAACATTTTGAAGCATTTTTGGTTGGTGTCCTCAGACTTTGGTGCAGCTCTTCAATATCGTCTTTTAATTCTGTTGCCTCAGTCAACACAAATATTTTAAGCATGTATGAGCTGATGCACTTAGCTGGCTTTCAATTCTGGTTGCTTTCTATTTCTCTCTTTCAATGCAAGCATCATTCAGTGCATCTGGTAAGTATTCACAGCTTTTTACTTTTTTACACATTTTGTTATGTTACAGCCTGAACCCAAAATGTATGATTTTTTTTCCTCAAAATTATACACACAGTACCCCATAATGATTTTGATAATGATTTTAATCATTATCATTAATGATTTTAATGATAATGATGATTTTAGATTTTTGCAAATTTAATAAAAAAACAATGAAGAAATCACATGTATTCACAGGCATTGCCATGAAGCTCAAAATTAAACTCAAGTGCATCCTGTTTTAACTGATCATCCTTGATATGTTTCTACAGTGTAATTGGAGTTCACCTGGGGTAAAATCAGTTGATTGGAAATGATATGGAAAGGCACACACCTGTCTACATTTTAGGTCCCACAGCTGACAGTGCATTTCAGAGCACAAACCAAGCATGAAGTCAAAGGGTGTTGCAACCATGGGTTTCAGGTTGCAACACCATTTGTTTTAATGAGCTCACACTTCAACAATTTATTTGTGGTAGCCAGCACAATATCAACATTGACTGCTACATAATGCATTCCAATTTTAGACAACTTAAAATGGATGTTGTTCTGTTGGTCTGTAGACCTCCAAGACAGGATTGTCTGGATGCAGAAATCTGGGGAAGGGTAGAGAAATACTTCTGCTGTTTTGAAAGTCACAAGGAGCACAGCGGTCTCCATCAACCTCAAATGGAAGAAGTTCGGATCCAGCAGGACTCTTCCGAGAGCTGGCCGCTCCTCTAAACTGAGTGATTGGGGGAGAGAGGAGAACTTTCCAGAAGGACAACCATTTCTGCAGCAATCCACCAATCAGGCCTGTATTGTAGAGTGGCCAGACAGAAGCCACTCCTGAGTATAAGGTACAGGGGGGAAATAAGTATTTGATCCACTGTCAGTTTTGCAGGTTTTCCCACATACACATAATGGAGAGGTCTGTAATTTTTATCATAGGTACACATCAATGTGAGAGACAGAATCTAAAAAAAAAAAATAAATAAAATCCTGAAAATCACATTGTATGATTTTAAAATAATTAATCTGCATTTTATTGCATGAAATAAGTATTTGATCCCGGTGGTTGGCACAGATAACCAAAAAAATTACTTCGATAACAGATACTCATAACTGCAAAGTTATCTTTGATAAAGATAAAACGATAAACCACCCAAAAATGTATCAGAAAACCAATAACATATTAATTCCAATATTGTCTCAGGTACATTTGCAATTACTAACAAACTGAATTTGAGTTTTAATGCCACAATAGCTTCTACTAGAATTAAAAATGACAACAGAGCCAAACAATGAAGCCACACTTTTGTCTTTGAACATTCTATCCCTGCTGGAAGCTCTTGTTTACTACACAGCTTCCAGTAGAGAGACACTCTGAGAGCAGCCATAAAGCCCAGCTCTCTGTCAATCACAACACTTTCAGGTGGAGGTCTTGAAAAATAAAGTCATGCTGACTTATGGTTTTGATTTATAAATAACATTATACCGATACAATAACTCCATTAATGTCAATTCTGTCATTTGTACAAAGGTAAAATATAACATATATCTTTTAATGTTGAATAATGCACTAATTCTGAGGTTTTGTAACAAACACAGACAGATCGCAAAGGATTCTGGGTAAAAGTGCATCTGCTAAACACTGATTGGTTCAGTCATTCATTATGTAAACCAACACGTTAATGTGATGTGTGTCGTGTGTTGGTGTTTACAGATAAATATGCTTTTGTAAAATATTCCATTTTTTATTTGTAAAAACAGGCATTTTTATGGAGCCCTGGAAGTGTCATCGCAAAATGTTTTGCATGCGGAGAGAATGTGCACTCAATGTATTAGTGCCGTGCGCACATTTTATGATGTTGTAAAACGTGGCTCAATACTGTCTACATAAATGTTGGCTTTACACTGTGCAAGTTTTGGCCGTTTCAGATGATTTTTCATTTGTGCGAGAATTTTTTGGACCGAGTTTCAGGTTAATCGTGTGTCCTGCATCGTGTAGTGTGCATGGAGTAACAAGCTGCGTTTAACATCTCACGACCACCTCCTGATTGCCGATCGTATGTTCGAATGAAAATCAAACCTGTTTGATATTATTCTGGTTGGCCGTCGTGAGGTTATCCTGCTGCTGAAAAGCTACAAGCATCCAACCACTCGCACTGTGCATGTGCAAACACTGCAGAGCTGTCTTGTAATGTTTTTTTTTGTTGGTTTTTTTTTGTTTTTAAACTTAATTTGTAAAAAAAAAAAAAAAAAGAAAGAAAGCCATTTGCAAAGACAAAAAGTTGATTTGACAATCATCTGATATAACTGGGGTCAAAATAAATAGAACACTGCCATCTACTAGTGACCAGATGCTTAGTACTTAGGGTGAATACTGCCACATTTAAAATGCGTGGAATTTAACAAATGCAAATACAATAACAATGTCTATAAACCCAGAGAATATATCACGAGAGTTTTAGGCACTAGAGTTTAATGCTGTTGTTTGTGGAGCCTGAACCATAAGTTAAAAATGTATGCCTCTGGATGACTTAGGTGATATTGCCAGCATGTCAGTATGGTGTTAAAGGAAATTATATATATATATATATATATATATATATATATATATATATATATATATATATATATATATATATATATATATATATATATATAGTGACCAGTTCTCCTTTGTCTGCAGAGGATAGAGATGTTTTTTATAGTACTAGCGCTCTTCTGTTTGCAGAGGGTACAACTGTACATTTGTTACAAAACTTTTAACAGGTAGATGCCTGAACGGACTTTAAATTTTAAAAATGCTTGTCACTTGTCAGCTTTGATTACTTTGTTTATCGGTCTAAAAGTTATCAGACAAAATTAATCAGAAGATAATTGGTCTGATAATGTTTTTTAAAGTTCTCTAAGAAGATAATCCGATAATGAAACATTATCTTCGATAATTATCTGTTATCGGATTATCGGAACTGTGCCCACCACTGTTTGATCTCCTATGAACCAGCAAGATTCTAGCTCTCACAGACCTCCTATTCTGCACTCTTTACCTGTATTAATTGCACCTGTTTGAACTTGTTACCTGTATAAAAGACACCTGTGCACACACTCAATCAATCACACTCTAACCTATCCACCATGGCCAAGACCAAAGAGCTGTCTAAGGACATCAAGAACAAAACTGTAGACCTGCACAAAGCTGGGATGGGCTACAGGACAATAAGCAACCAGCTTGATGAGAAGCCATAAACTGTTATGATTATTTATTAGAAAATGGAAGAAACAGTAGATGACTGTCAATCTTCCCCCGGTCTGGGATTCATGCAAGATCTTACTTTGTGGGGTAAGGATGATTCTGAGAAAGCTGGAGAACTACACAAGAGAACCTGGTCAATAACCTGAAGAGAGCTGCCACCACAGTCACAAAGATTACATTAGTAACACACGATGCTGTCATGGTTTAAAATCGTGCAGGGCAGCAAGGTCCCCTGCTCATGCCAGCACATGTCCAGCCTGTTTGAAGTTCACCAGTGACCATCTGGATGATCCAGAGGAGACATGAAAGAAAGTCATGTTGTCAGATAGACCAAAATAGAGGTTTTTGGATTAACTCCACTTGCTGTGTTTAGAGGATGAGAACAACCCAAGAAAACCGTTCCACCTGTGAAGCATGGGGGTGGAAACATACTCTAGGGGTGCTCTCTGCAAAGGGGAAAGGACAACTGCAACAGTATTGTCGGGAGGATGGATGGGGTCATATATTGCGAGATTTGTCAAACAACACCCTTCCTTCAGTAAGAACATTGAAGATGGGTCGTGGCTGCATCTTTCAGCATGGACAATGACCCCAAATACACAGCCAGGGCAACTAAGGAGTGGCTCTGTAAGAAGCATTTCAAGGTCCTGGAGTTGCCTAGCCAGTCTCCAGACCTGAACTCAATAGAAATCTTTGGAGGGAGCTGAAACTCCAACCTGAAGATCCAGAGAAGATCTGTATGGAGGAGTGGACCAAAATCCCAGTTGCAAGTGTGTGAAAACTTGGTGAAGAACTCCAGAAAATGTTCTGACCTCTGACAAATGTAGACACATGTTTCTGTACCAATTCTAAAGTCTGTTTTTTTCTAGGGGATCAAATACTGATTTCATGCAATAAAATGCAAATTAAAAATCATACATGTGATTTTATGAATTTTTTTTTTTTTTTAAGATTGTGTCTCTCACAGTTGAAGTGTACCTACGATAAAAATGTGGAATTCTCCATTCTTTGTAGGTGGAAAAACCTGCAAAATGGACAGGTGGATCAAATACTTATTTCCCCCACTGTACATGGCATCCTGCCTGGATTTTGCCAAAAGGCACCTGAAGGATTCTCAGACCATAGGAAACAAAATTCTTTCTGGTCTGATGAACCAAAGTTTGAACTCTTTGGTGTAAATGCCAGGCATCATTTTCGGAGGAAACCAGGGCACCATCCCTACAGTGAAGCATGGTGGTGGCAGCATCATGCTGTGGAGATGGTTTTTCAGCAGCAAGAACTGGGAGACTAGTCAGGATTGAGAGAAAGATAAATGCAACAATGTACACAGACATCCTGGATGAAACCTGCTACAGAGCGCTTGTGACCTCGGACCGGGGCAACTGTTCTTCTTTCAACAGGACAATGACCCTAAGCACACAGCCAAGATTTCAACATGGCTTCAGTGAGTGTCCTTGACTGGCCCAGCCAGAGCCTAAACCTGAATGAATCCGATCGAACATCTCTGGAGAGATCTGAAATTAGCTGTGCACTGATGCTCCCATACAATCTGATGGAGCTTGAGAAATGCTGCAAAGAGGAATGGGTAAAACTGCTGAAAAATAGATGCACCAAGGTTGTGGGATCATCTTCAAGAAGACCAGAGGCCATAATACTGCCAAAGGTGCATCAACACAGTATTGAGCAAAGGGTGTGAATGTACATGTGATTTATTTTTTTGTATATATAAATTTGTATTGTTATATTATCCCATCCATATTTTTATATTATCCCATCCATATTTTTATATATATAAATATAAAATCAATCGGTAATCGGGGGCAAAGCTCTCGATTTACCGACGATCTACGTTCCGATCCTCACCTATGGTCATGAGATTTGGCTCATGACCGAAAGAACGAGATCGCGGGGTACAAGCGGCCGAGATGAGTTTCCTCCACAGGGTGGCTGGGCGCTGCCTTAAAGATAGGGTGAGGAGCTCGGAGTCGAGCCGCTGCTCCTCCACGTCGAAAGGAGTCAGTTGAGGTGGCTCGGGCATCTTTTCCGATGCCCCCTGGACGCCTCGCTGGAGAGGTGTTCCGGGCACGTCCCATTGGGAGGAGGCCCCGGGGAAGACCCAGGACACTCTGGAAGGATTACATCTCTCGGCTGGCTGGGAACGCCTTGGGGTCCCCCGGAGGAGCTGGGGGAGGAGTGTGTGGATCGGGAGGTCTGGGCAGCTTTTCTTGAGCTGCTGCCCCCGTGACCCGACTCCGGATAAAGCGGAAGAAAATGGATGGATGGATGGATGGATGGATATAAATTTGTAAAAAGTTCAAAGAAATGTTTTTTCATGTTGTCATTATGGGGTGTTGTAAAAAGAATTTTGAGGGAAAAAAAATTAAATTGACTCCATTCTGGAATAAGGCTGTAACATAAAGTGTGCAAAACTGAAGCACTGTGAATACTTTCTGGATACACATGAATGTTTGAGTGTGCTCACAGACCCTTACACTGATTTGTAGCTTTTAAATATGAAATTCAAAAACTGTGTGAGCCTAGTATGTTCATTTGTTAAGCTGACCAAAAGTGAGCAGAGAACTTATTGTTTTTGTCTGCATGTGTCATCCTGCATGTGTATGTGTATATCTACGTGCATGAGATGGTTAACAAAATATCTCAAGAACCAATGGATTTTTTTAATTGCAAATGGGGGACGTTCCACTCAAGCATTAAACTTTTGCATTTTAATGGTTACTGTGTGCTTTTGAACATTCCTCCAAGATAGGAGAAATGTTCAAAGGCACAGAGTTACTATTAGACTGTTAGACATGAACAGTAAGTCACATGTTAGCTTACAAAGTATACCACCTGATCTGACCTTGAGTGTCCTTGAGGGTCAGTATTTTCCCTATGGTATCCAGCTTTGCACTTGCTAAAGCATCACACTGTTTTAATTGATTTAATGTGGACAATAAAACTTTTTTGTATCCTATCATCTTGTATCACATCATATCATATGCAGATCCTGTTATTTGTGAAGTGAGTGGTGGGCACGTCAGGTCTTATATATTTGTACCTGTGTGTTGTTCTAAAATTTCTTGAAATAGCTTTCCAAATGGAGCATTCTTGTGGAAAATCAGTGTGCCTTCTTCAAATTGATTACACCTGACACATATACTGTGGACCTGTTCTGCTTTAAATCAATGTGATGACACTAATGTGGGCTCCATGTACTGTTTTTATAATATAAAGCACTTGCTTTATATTATCAAATTTAAAGCCTTCTAGGAGGCAGCAGCCTGCACAGAAATGCAGTTTTCCTATTTGACAAACATGGATTTCCACAGTCTGGACAGAAAAAGGTCAGGTCTGCTGCTGATCTGTATAATATCCAGTGCAGGGCCACGGCTATCCACATTTTAGTGAAGTATTCGTTTGTGGCATGAACGACAGTTCCAATTCACAACCATCAAGGTATTTAAAACTTATTCATGGATTGTGAATTTCTGCAGTTACAGTCTGTCAGGTTAGTTCATTTTATTTTCATGAGTTGAACATAGGTCCAGTTATGAATCTGAAAAGTCCAACCGGTCATGTTCGGTGGTGAGTAACTCTTACTTCATGTCATCTCACTAATTAGCTCATCCACCTGCCTGAAGATTTGAATGAATTGGAATTAGCAGGTTTAGATGGAACCATTATATGGTTGAACTGTTACTGAATGAAGATGGGGTTACCCACCTCTGATCATATGGCCTCTCACTAATTTAGAAGATCTTCACTTAGCCTGGAAAAAGAGTCTGTTGCTCTACAAAAAAGCACTCCGTAAAGCTAGGACATCTTACTACTCATCACTAATTGAAGAAAATAAGAACAACCCCAGGTTTCTTTTCAGCACTGTAGCCAGGCTGACAAAGAGTCAGAGCACTATTGAGCCGAGTATTCCTTTAACTTTAACTAGTAATGACTTCATGACTTTCTTTGTTAATAAAATTTTAACTATTAGAGAAAAAATTACTCATAACCATCCCAAAGACATATCGTTATCTTTGGCTGCTTTCAGTGATGCCGGTATTTGGTTAGACTCTTTCTCTCCAATTGTTCTGTCTGAGTTATTTTCATTAGTTACTTCCTCCAAACCATCAACATGTCTATTAGACCCCATTCCTACCAGGCTGCTCAAGGAAGCCCTACCATTAATTAATGCTTCGATCTTAAATATGATCAATCTATCTTTATTAGTTGGCTATGTACCACAGGCTTTAAGGTGGCAGTAACTAAACCATTACTTAAAAAGCCATCACTTGACCCAGCTATCTTAGCTAATTATAGGCCAATCTCCAACCTTCCTTTTCTCTCAAAAATTCTTGAAAGGGTAGTTGTAAAACAGCTAAATGATCATCTGCAGAGGAATGGTCTATTTGAAGAGTTTCAGTCAGGTTTTAGAATTCATCATAGTACAGAAACAGCATTAGTGAAGGTTACAAATGATCTTCTTATGGCCTCAGACAGTGGACTCATCTCTGTGCTTGTTCTGTTAGACCTCAGTGCTGCTTTTGATACTGTTGACCATAAAATTATATTACAGAGATTAGAGCATGCCACAGGTATTACAGGCACTGCGCTGCGGTGGTTTGAATCATATTTATCTAACAGATTACAATTTGTTCATGTAAATGGGGAATCTTCTTCACAGACTAAGGTTAATTATGGAGTTATACAAGGTTCTATGCTAGGACCAATTTTATTCACTTCATACATGTTTCCCTTAGGCAGTATTATTAGACAGCATTGCTTAAATTTTCATTGTTACGCAGATGATACCCATCTTTATCTATCCATGAAGCCAGAGGACACACACCAATTAGCTAAACTGCAGGATTGTCTTACAGACATAAAGACATGGATGACCTCTAATTCCCTGCTTAAAAATCAGATAAAACTGAAGTTATTGTACTTGGCCCCACAAATCTTAGAAACATGGTGTCTAACCAGATCCTTACTCTGGATGGCATTATCCTGACCTCTAGTAATACTGTGAGAAATCTTGGAGTCATTTTTGATCAGGATATGTCATTCAATGCGCATATTAAACAAATATGTAGGACTGCTTTTTTGCATTTGCGCAATATCTCTAAAATTAGAAAGGTCTTTTCTCAGAGTGATGCTGAAAAACTAATTCATGCATTTATTTCCTCTAGGCTGGACTATTGTAATTCATTATTATCAGGTTGTCCTAAAAGTTCCCTGAAAAGCCTTCAGTTAATTCAAATGCTGCATGCTAGAGTACTGACTGGGACTAGAAGGAGAAGAGCATATCTCACCCATATTGGCCTCTCTTCATTGGCTTCCTGTTAATTCTAGAATAGATTTAAAATTCTTCTTCTTACTTATAAGGTTTTGAATAATCAGGTCCCATCTTATCTTAGGGACCTCATAGTACCATATCACCCCAATAGAGCACTCGCTCTCAGACTGCAGGCTTACTTGTAGTTCCTAGGGTTTGTAAGAGTAGAATGGGAGGCAGAGCCTTCAGCTTTCAGGCTCCTCTCCTGTGGAACCAGCTCCCAATTCAGATCAGGGAGACAGACACCCTCTCTACTTTTAAGATTAGGCTTAAAACTTTCCTTTTTGCTAAAGCTTATAGTTAGGGCTGGATCAGGTGACCCTGAACCATCCCTTAGTTATGCTGCTATAGAGTTAGACTGCTGGGGGGTTCCCATGATGCACTGAGTGTTTCTTTCTCTTTTTGCTCTGTATGCACCACTCTGCATTTAATCAACCAGTCCCAGCAGAAGACTGCCCCTCCCTGAGCCTGGTTCTGCTGGAGGTTTCTTCCTGTTAAAAGGGAGTTTTTCCTTCCCACTGTCGCCAAGTGCTTGCTCACAGGGGGTCGTTTTGACCGTTGGGGTTTTTACGTAATTATTGTATGGCCTTGCCTTACAATATAAAGCGCCTTGGGGCAACTGTTTGTTGTGATTTGGCGCTACTTAAATAAAACTGATTTGATTTGATTTGATGTTGAGATGAATTCCGTTTGTCATACAATGATTTATTCGTGGTAGCCAGCACAATATCAACATTGACCGCTACATAATGCATTCCAATTTGAACAAGTTGAAATGGATGCAATTATGTTACACAATGAAGCTCTGCAAAACACACAGTCGCTCCTCCTGCAAACACAATTCTCTACCTGTGCCTCTCACTCTGACACAAACATGTAAACAATAGACCTGTTTGTGTGAAGAGCATCTCCTCCCATCCATGCATGATCTGAATCACAGAAATAATAAATCTAAAGTTCATGAACAATTTCACCTTGACACAAATTTGCCGAAAATAAATTATTTCAAGTGAATTCTGCATTAAGCCAGTCAGACATGACAGCCACAGTCATGCTGCTGAATCACGACTTTCGGTGAAAACTGGGTTGGACATGACAGTGATCCTTGTGTGCAGTTGTTATAGCACAAGCATGCAGATTTGAACACTGTATCATACTATTCATTTTTCATACCTGCTTACACCTGAGCACAACCCGTATCCAGCAATCATAGGGTGAGAGCTGGGGGTACACCCTGGACAGGGTGCCAGTCTATCGCAGGGCCTCCTATAGACAGAGTATTTCACTGACACCTACACCCAGTTAGAGTCTCAAGCTCAATTAACCTGCATGTCTTCTGTGGGAGTAAGAGACAGCACCTGAAAGGACCCAAATGAATACAGGTAGACATGCAAACTCCACAAAGAAATAAAGTGCATCCGGAAAGTAATCACGTTGCTTTTGCTCTTTCCACAGTTTGTTATGTTACAGCCTTATTAAAAAATTGATTAAATTAATTCTCTCAAAAAATCTAAATCTCTCAAATTTCTACTCACAACACCCCATAATGACATGATAAAGTTTTTTTTTTTTTGCAAATTATATATATATATATATATATATATATATATATATATATATATATATATATAAAGAAATCACATGTACGTTCGTATTCATACACTTTGCTAAATACTTCAGATCTCTCCAGAGATGTAAAATGGATTCAGGTCTGGGTTCTGGCTGGGCAACTCAAGGACATTTACAGCATCATCCTGAAGCCACTCTTTTGATATCTGGCTGCCTGCTTAGGGTCATTGTCCTGCTCATACATGAACCATCAGCCCAATCTGAGGTCTTGAGTGCTCTGGAGCAGGTTTTCATCCAGAATGTCATTGTACATTGCTGCATTCATCTTTCCCTCAATCCTGACTAGTCTCCCAGTTCCTGCTGCTGAAAAACATCCCCATAGTATGATGCTGCCACCACCATGCTTCACTGTAGTGATGGTGCCTGGTTTCTTCCAAACATGACATCTTGCATCCACGCCAAAGAGTTCAATCTTTGTCTTATCAGACCAAAGAATTTTGTTTCTCATGGTATGGCAGTCCTTCAAGTGCCTTTTGGCAAATGCCAAGCAGGCTGCCATGTGCAATTTCCTAAGAAGTGACCATTGGGTTCTTAGTCAAATCTGAACTTCTTCCATTAGTGGATGATGGAGGTCACTGTGCTCATTGGGACCTTCAAAGTAGCAGAAATTATTCTGTACCCATTCCCAGACTTGTGCCTCAAGACAATCCTGTCTCAGAGGTCTACATACAATTCCTTTGACTTCATGCTGGTTTGTGTTCTGATATGCACTGTAAACTCTGGGATCTTATGTGTAAACAGTTGTGGTGCCTTTCCAAATCATGTCCAACCATCAAATTATTCCAGGTGGACTCCAATTAAGCTGTAGAAACATCTCATGGATGATCAGTTAAAGCAGGATGCATATGAGCTCAATTTTGAGCTTCATGATAAAAGCTGGTGAAGACTTATGTACATGTGTTTTCTTTTAATAAATGAGCAAAAACTCTCAAAAAGAAAACATTTTCACATTATCATCATGGGGGTATTGTTTGTAGAATGTTGACAGAAAAATGAATTGCAGCCATGGAATTTCAACCCTGTGTTATCACTATATATATATATATATATATATATATATATATATATATATTATATATATATATATATATATATATCACAGTGTTTTATATATATACTTATAACACTGTGAAAATTTTCCATGCCCGCCATAACCAGGCACAAAGTGATCTCATGACCCTTCTTGCTATGAGGCAACAGTGTTAATCACAAAGCTAATGTGCCACCCCATATCACACCATGCATATCAAAACTCCAATAGAATTCTGTATTTTCAATGTGGGTTCACATAGCTTGACTTCAAAACTCACTCACTTCAGGCATTTTCACAATAATGTACAGTGACATATGTGTCAGAGAAAATCCTAGCACCAGCCTCCACATCAGCACATTAACTGTGCAAACATATTTTTTAAATTGTATGCTGTCTTACTTTCATTCATTTTAGAAAAAAAGCAGACTTATGTACCTTCATTCATATTTAATGTATGTTAGAACAGCCAAGTGGCCTCTGTGTGTGCGTGCGTGCGTGCATGCGTGTGTATGGCTTTGTTTATGCAGAAACTGGGGAGCGCTGACATTTGCCATTTGTTGCTTATGTAATTTAGGCCAAGGAAAGAACGTTGTGAAAACCGAAAGTTGATAGGACTAATATTTTTGGAGAAATTAGCAATTTTAAAGAATGGATATAGTGTTGCAATGCCCCATGGGAGTTCAGGGTATGTGTTATTGATTAATTATGTTTGTTTAACAGTGCTGTTCGTGTTATTGATATATTGTGTTTTTGTATTTCAATTTGTTTTGTCAGTTTAGTTAAGTGCCATGTTGTCATTAAATGAGTGAAAAGAATATTGCTTTTTATGTCTTCCACCACCATCTCTGTTTGTATGTGTGTAAAAATTAAATGGACCTGCTAGCAGCAGAAGGGAGAAAAAACAAAAAGCTCTGTGTGCACGCAACTGGGGACAGCTGACATTTGCTGTTTGGTATGCTTATGTATTTTGGGACCAGTATGAACAGCACCAAAACAGAACATTGATAGGACTCATACTTTTCGAGAAACTATGGATATTAGCTAACATTGTTAATTACATTCTGAACGAGCATGCCGTTCCAGCAGGTGGTGGTAATCATCTTCATATTAAAACTGTAAGTGCGTGTGCATGATTTTATTTAGTAAGTTCAATGTAAGTACATAATAAAATTGTAATTATCTTAAAAATACATGGATAGGACAAGAAATTGAAAACACGTATTTCCATTGTGGTCCATTTAAAAATCAAATGACAAATTAAGAAGTAATAATAAAATTTAATTATAATAATAATGAAAAATAAAAATATGGTAATGGCAATAACAGTGTGCATATGATAACAAGAACCTAAGCAATTTAGGGATACATTAAGACAGTAAATTAACATAAACCTGCACAATTAACAGGAAATAAAAGGCTTGACTTTCCTCTTCTAAAAATAACTGAGGTCTAAGGTTCAAAAACATTCTGGACTGACACGCCATTCTAACTCATTAAACAAGCTTTGCTTAATTTATTGCAATCCCTTAAAAAATGTCAGCTACCTCTTTTATAAACACTACCCAATCTAGAACCCATGGATCCCCACTGGCAAGACGCTAGTCTGCATAGATTATGTTAAGGTTGATTTGAGGGCAGCTACACTGAAGCAAATAAGTATTTTTGCAAGTTTCCCCAACTACAAAGAGTAGAGAGGTCTGTAATTTGTCTTGTAGGTACACTTCAACTGTGAGATAGAAAAAAAATAAAAAAATCTGAAAATCACATTGTATGATTTGTCAATAATTAATGTCCATTTTATTGCCTGAAATAAGTATTTGATACAATAGAGAAACAGACCTTAATATTTGATACATAATCCTTTGTTTGTAATAACAGAGTTCAACCATTTCCTGTAGTTCTTGACCAAGTTTTCACACACTGCAACAAAGTCAACTCTGTTGTGTGGGCCGCCAGAAGAGGAGGTACTGCTGGCCCACCACCAGAGGGCGCCCTGTCTGGAGTGCGGGCTCCAGGCACCAGAGGGCGCAGCCGCCGCACAGGAGCAGCCAGGGTGACAGCTGTCACGCATCACCTGCAACAGCTGTTACCAATCATCTGATCAGCAGGGGTACATCAGCAGGACGACGTCTCCACCTCTTTGCCGAGATATCGTTTCTACCTGGAAGGTAACGTTCTCAGCTGACTGTGACAGGAATATCTGTTGCTTGTGTGTGTTTGGACAGCAGATAATCTGTTTCTTTTTTCAACGAGAGGTGGAGGTAGTTTTCCTGCCGTGTGGATTGCTGGGTGCAAACGCGCCCACATTTAATTGTTTGTTTGTTCCTCGCCAGCAGTACCAGGTCCGACACACGGAGGCAGTGGCCACCTGGGAGTTCGGGACTTGGCGGCTCCAGTATTCCCGGGGTCTGGTGGCGGAGGAAATCGTGTGGTTCCGGTTCTGCTTTGGACAGACGTCTCCTATCTTCGAGCCTGCCCACACGACATCTTTGTGAATTGACTTTTTGACCATTGTTGTAATCTGTTGTATTTGTTGTGCGCATCACAACAGTAAAGTGTTGTTATTTGACCTACTCATTGTCCGTTCATTTGCGCCCCCTGTTGTGGGTCAGTGTACCTACACTTTCCCAACAGGATATCTCGGCCAATGTCATGGATACCGAGGGGCGTCAACCGGCTGTTGAACGGCCAATGGAAGAACAGGGCGCACAGGCGTGCCGCAGGAGGGAATGATCGTGTGAGTTGCAGCGGATCCTCACCGCTTTCACGGCTCGTTGGATTTAATGACTGAGCAGAACGTCCTCCTTAACCGCAGGGTGGAGGCTCTCGCCGCCACAGGTGGAAGCGTGCCCTCAGGGCGCTGCCTGCGGCTCTCCCTCCTGTCGACCCTGTGCGTAACAGTGACGTTCCACAGGTCGTTCAACGACCCCTCCCACCTTCCCCGGAAGCATACATAAGCCCTCCAGAGCCATACGGAGGTTGTGTGGAGACGTGCGCGGACTTCCTTATGCAGTGTTCGCTCGTCTTCGCACAACGTCCTGTCATGTACACGACCACGCTAGTAAGATAGCTTATGTAATTAATCTGCTTCGTGGTGAGGCACGCGCTTGGGACTACAGCGCTCTGGGAGCAAAATTCACAGCTCCTTCTGACATATGATGGGTTTGTGAGGGAGTTCAGAACAGTGTTCGATCACCCAAATAGAGGAGAGACCGCTTCAGCCGTGCTGCTGTCAATGAGACAGGGGCGCCGGAGCGCAGCTGCTTATGCAGTCGACTTCTGCATCGCGGCTGCGAGGTCCGGCTGGAATAGCACTGCCCTCCGCGCCGCCTTCGTAAACGGACTGTCGTTCGTCCTGAAGGAGCTCCTGGTGGCCAAGGACGAACCGCGGGATTTAGACGGGCTTTTTGATCTCGTTATACGATTAGACAATTGGTTAGAAGAATGCCGTCGGGAACGAGACGAAGGGCATGGCCGGGCACGCGCCGTCCCTCTCCCTTCCGGTTCCGACCGAGTTCCGCCCTCCCCACGCGCCACGGCCTCTACGCTCCGTGTGGTGACAGCTCCCCCTGTTGACGAAGCTATGGACACGAGCAGGGCCAAATTTAGGGCACCAGATAGACAGAGGAGGCTGGCCCGCGGAGCGTGCTTTGTTTGTGGCTCAATAGAGCATCAAGTAAGGGACTGCCCCGAGCGGTTAAAACACCAACGCCCGCCCCTAGACACTGGGGTAGGGGTGGGCCAAAACATTCACGTGGGACATACCCATATTGCCACATGACTCCCAGTGACAATCCTTTATGAGGATTTAACCCTGAAGGCCCCAGCACTGGTGGACACGGGCTCTGAAGGGAATCTGTTAGACAGCAGATGGGCCAGGGAGATAGGGCTCCCTCTGGTGGCGCTTACCTCGCCTGTGCAGGTGCGGGCACTAGATGGCTCCCTACTCCCACCAATCACACATAAGACACCACCAGAGTTACTGGGAGGAGATCGAGTTTTTTGTGACTCCTACTACCTCCCGTGTGATATTAGGGTTCCCCTGGATGTTAAAACACAATCCCCGGATCGATTGGCCGTCCGGGGTAGTGGTTCAGTGGAGCGAGACCTGCCATCGGGTATGTTTAGGTTCCTCGGTTCCTCCCGGTTCCCAGGCTAAGGAGGAGGTCAGAGTCCCGCCCAATCTGGGGACGGTGCCGGTGGAGTACCATGACCTTGTGGATGTGTTCAGTAAGGATCTGGCGCTCACCCTCCCCCCCCACTGTCCGTACGATTGTGCCATTGATTTGGTTCCAGGCGTTGAGTTCCCGTCCAGCAGGCTGTACAACCTCTCACGACCTGAGCGCGAATCAGTGGAGACCTACATCCGGGACTCTTTAGCCACCAGGTTGATCCGGAATTCCACCTCCCCGATGGGTGCAGGTTTCTTTTTTGTGGGTAAAAAAGACGGCGGACTTCGTCCATGCATTGATTATAGGGGAATGAACGAAATCACGGTTCGTAATCGATACCCGTTGCCCTTGTTGGATTCAGTGTTCACGCCCCTGCATGGAGCCCAAATATTCACGAAGCTAGATCTTAGAAATGCATATCACCTGGTTCGGATCCGGAAGGGAGACGAGTGGAAGACGGCATTTAACACCCCCTTAGGTCACTTGGAGTACTGGTCATTGCCGTTCGGCCTCACAAACGCCCCCGCGACGTTCCAAGCATTGGTTAATGATGTCTTGCGGGATTTCCTGCACCGATTCGTCTTCGTATATCTAGACGATATACTCATCTTTCTCCGGATCCTGAGACTCATGTCCGGCATGTACGTCAGGTCCTGCAGCGGTTGTTGGAGAACCGGCTGTTTGTGAAGGGCGAGAAGTGTGAGTTTCACCGCACTTCTTTGTCCTTCCTGGGGTTTATCATCTCCCCCAACTCCGTCGCTCCTGATCCGGCCAAGGTTGCGGCGGTGAGAGACTGGCCCCAACCCACTAGCCGTAGGAAGCTGCAACAGTTTCCTCGGCTTTTGCAAATTTCTACAGGAGGTTCATTAAGGGCTACAGTCAGGTAGTTAGCCCCCTGACAGCCCTGACCTCACCAAAAATCCCCTTCACCTGGTCGGATCGTTGCGATGCCGCGTTCAAGGAGTTGAAACAACGCTTCTCGTCTGCACCCGTTCTGGTGCAGCCCGATCCTAGTCGCCAGTTAGTGGTTGAAGTGGACGCCTCGGACTCAGGGATAGGAGCTGTGCTTTCCCAGAGCAGGAGGACCGATAAGGTCCTTCACCCGTGTGCCTATTTTTCCCGCAGGTTGACCCCGGCCGAACGGAACTATGACGTCGGCAATCAAGAACTCCTTGCGGTGAAAGAGGCTCTTGAAGAGTGGAGACATCTGTTGGAGGGAACGTCCGTGCCATTCACGGTTTTCACTGACCACCGGAACCTGGAGTATATCAGGACCGCCAAGCGGCTGAACCGCTTGGCGGTGAATTATATATATATATATATATATATATATATATATATATATATATATATAATCAATGTAATTGTGGTTTGAATGCATTCTGCATGCAAGAAAACATAGAAAACTACACTTCATTGTGTCTGTATGACATACAGTAATAAAGACAGACCATTTTGAAGATATCTGTAACAGCACAGTGGCCATCTTATTCATTCATTCATTTCTTATACAGACTTAGACCAGTCAAGGGTCACAGGAGTGCTGGAACTATCCCAGCAGTCATGGCGGGGTACACACTGGACATGATACCAGTCTGTCACAGGGCCACACATACACAGTCAAACACATTCACACACGAACACAGACCTAGAGCCAATTTAAAGTCACCAATTCACCTAACATGCGTGTTTTTGGAAGTGGGAGGAAGCCGGAGCACCTGGAATGAACCCAGCTGAACAAAGGAAGAATATGCAAACGCCACACAGATAGGACCAGGTGGGAAGCAATCCCACAACCTTCTTGCTGTGAGGCAACAGTGCTAACCACTAATCCATCCACAGTGATATTTTAGAAATATCTGCCCCACTATGGTCACACAGTTAAGGGCAATTGTAAATATATTTACAAAAGTTGGGCACCTGGCATAAAAATGACAGCTACATTGGTTAGGCACTAGTAATGACATTGTGTTGTGCTATGTGTAAAATAGTATCCTTCGCCTTACGTCAACAATCTGACCTGTGTTGAAACGTTACCATAAAAATTGTAGTCTGGAGATACGTAAATTCATGTGTTATGGCAAGTGGTAAACGCAGTTCAGCTAATCCGATAACATATATTTATCAAAGCTAATGTTTTTGTTAGCAGATTAGCTTTTCAGATAAGTTTTAAAACCATCATCGGACCAACCAATTTAGATAAATTTAGTTCTGATAACTTTCATTCTGATAGCATTTTTTTTTTTTTTTTTTTTTTGCTGGTAAAGTGAGCAAAGTTTAACAGTCAAAAATGTTTGTAAACCCTGAAATCAAATATTTTAGTCCGTCTGCTGTGTTTTTGTAGCAGACTGGCTGCCTGTCGCTTGCTGATGACATCAAGCACAAAACATGATTGATGCAAGGAGCATTGTGGGTAGTGTAGTTCAGGTTCACTTTAGATGTTACAGTGAGTTTTCTGCTTGACACAAGAACAAAATGGACCTAATTTTAACATAATTTTATTTTATTTCTTTGTGGCCTGTAATTTAATCGCCAAGACTCGGTGGGGAAGACGAGCTCTCACGGCGCAGCTGTGTGTACAGAGGGAGGGACTTTTCTTCACGTCTAGACCTGTTTGGATTTAAAAAAGGAGGACGCTTTATGTGGATTATTTATTCAGATGAATCCCACTGAAACTAACAGGTAAGAATTTATATTTACTACGTGTATTTTACTCTGTCAATCAATGCATTAATGGACGTATTTCAGTTGTTTAAGCCAAAGGGTTGAAAGCGTGTGAAAAAAGCAGCAACTTTTTTAGTTCGTAAATGACGGTGTATCTAATACCAAGTAAACTGTGACTTCTAATACTGTGTTTTTACTGCTTTTGAAAGTTGATCACAGTGTTTGGGGTTTTATTTTTTTATTAATTCATTTTTCATGCATTCTCATGTGTTTGTGATCCTTGAATTTACCCAGCAATAAAAAGTGAAAGTGAAACTGGTTTATCACAAGCTGACAGTGTAATCTGATGCGGCCGCGTCCAAATAAAAGTTATCGGTTATCGATTATCTGTAATAAAGATAAATTTTTTAGCAGTTTATAGGTTTTGCATCATAAAAGACAACTTTTCAGTTATGATTAATGGTTATCGAAGCTAACTTTTTGGTCAGCTGTGCTCACCACTGGTTATGGCCTATATTAATCTATCTATAAAGCAAAAAATGTAGGTGTGTGGGTATGTGGCTCGCATACGAGCTCTGTCCAAAAAGTATCAGACCTTTATTTTTTTCAAAAACCTTATGGATTTGAATCATGTGTGCTTGCATGAGCCAACCTTGAATCTTCGTGTGCATGCGTGAGTTTTTTCACGCCTGTCGGTTGCGTCATTCGCCTGTGAGCAGGCTATGAGTGAGCACTGGTCCCTCCCCCCTTGTTGGATTTTCATTTCGAGGAAAATGGTCTGAATGATTGGAGCAGCGCTGAATCAAATTTTTCCAGAAACTGTGAGAGACAGCCAGGTGGAAACCATTCGGAAGATTTCAAATGGCTTTCGGTGGGCTTTTTCAGTCGAGTGAGTATCCGAAGAATTGTGTAAGAGCTGGACATGTCACAACATGTCCTGTGAGACTTCCAACTTCCGCACGTCTTTCATTACAAAATCTCCTGTAACAATGGAATGTGCCGAAAAAGTGCTGATGTCCACCTCTTCTGCAATTTCTCTGGTAGTCAGACGACGTCCAAGATCAACACAGCGTTCACTTTGGAAATGATCTGGTCGTTTCAGCATGTCGATGGCCGATCGGAAGCGCGGCACACCCCTCCGCCATTGTGCGCCGTCTTGTAACCGGTTGTAACGCTCCTTAATCTGTGTTGATGCCCATAGGATCGTCACTGAAAGCCGCCTGAATCTTCCGAATGGTTTTCCACCTGGCTGTCTCTCACAGTTTCTAGAAAAATTTGATGCAGCAAAGCTCCAAAACGTTCCACCTCGCAATGAAAATCCAACGAGAGGGGAGGACCAGTGCTCACACAAAGCCTGCTCACAGGCGAATGATGCAACCGACGGGCGTGAAAAAAAATCACGCATGCGCATGAAGGTTCAAGGTTGGCTCATGCAAACACACATGATTCAAATCCATATGGTTTTTGAAAAAAATAAAAAGGTCTGATACTTTTTGGACAGACCTCGTATGTATCTGACTGTTTATCAGATCATCCTCAGCTTTTGGATATGGCTTGTGCATGGCACAATGATATGCATCCTTTCTTATGGAAATTTTGGGGATTAATTTTCAAAACCTTTATTTTAAATAATACTGTAACATTCGTACTTCCAAGATGGCGTGGCTTGCTGATGTTGCTGGTAGCAAATTTAAACAACATCAGCTAGTTCATGTTGCTCAAACTGCTTCACAATAAAATCTTTAATGCCAGCATCCCAGCAAATGCTTTTATTGTGAAAGGTATGCTGTTAGTGTTCATTGCAACTGAGTTTAACTTGACCACATTTCATTTAATTTCCATTTATTTGTACAAGGACAGCATACAATATAATTATGCTCATCAAGCAGAGATGTTTGTACCAGATTGTAGCTGCAACAGCTAATTTCCATCTGTAGTCCTTGAGGGTCGGGGGATACACATAGGGCTATTAAATACATCACAAAAAAAACCTACAAAATATATAATACTAAATTCAAAAAATATATAATATTAAATTAATTCTTACGTCATTCATTTCTAAAATACTGTGCCATATCAAAACGTTTAAAACAACCATTCATAATTCATCCCTGTCACTCATAACATGCAGCATCAAAACATCAAAATTGTCAAGACATTCATAAATTCATCTAAACCTCTCAATTACTGTACAATATCAAAACACTTGTAAAAGATATTCACCCTTCATACAGTTCATCTCTCAGTTTCAATATAGAATCAGAATACTTATTACACATGTTCAGTGTTACCTTTAGCAGTGCTATATATTTAGTGCCTACATCTTTGGTTTTGAAGAAGCCATGATTTTACCTTTACAGAAAATGTCTTAAAGTCTGGTTGTGTTTTTATTTCTTCTGATAATATATTCCACTTCTTTGTGGCTCTGTAAGAAAATGTCGATTGGGCAAATGCAGTGTTACATTTGGGAATAGTGCACTGCCTCCGAGTGGTTGCTCTTGTTACCCTTGTTGTTGTATCAGAGGACAGGTGAATGAAGTTCTTCAGGTGTGGCGGAGCTTGATTATGAACTATTTTGTATACCATTTGAAACTCATGGAAAAAGATAAAATTTTCAAAGCTGAGCATAGCATATTTGCTCAAAATATGACAATGGTGATACTGAATACTTTTTTTTTATCAAGGATTTTAAGAGCCTTTTTATACAGGGACTCCAAAGGTCTTAACATTGTTAGATTTACATGCAGGAGAAGTTAGCAAAAATTTATTTTTTGCTAACACCAACAAACTTACCACTATTTGTACAATGTTTCAGTAAGTATATAACCTGAATAAAATCTTATATTTGCTGTGAGTTCAAGTTTAAATAAACTTTGTTCAGGAGGTGGGGTGGTGGGATACCGCTGTTGTAAATATTCTAAATGTTCTGTTTAATTTTACCTGACTCGATACCAATAACATGTTTAATAGGAATCCTGTTATTTTCATATAATTGATAATAATCAGATGTTTAAAAAACAATATGAAATACTATATTCAAATAAAAAATAATACAACCCCAATTCCAATGATGTTGGGCTGTTGTGTAAAATGTAAATTAAAAACAGAGTACAATGATTTGCAAATCCTCTTCAACCTATATTCAATTGAACACACCACAAAGACAAGATATTTAATGTTCAAACCGATAAACTTGATTGTTTTTGTGCAAATATTTGCTCATTTTGAAATGGATTCCTGCAACACATTTCAAAAAAGTTGGGACAGCGCAACAAAAGACTGGGAAAGTTAATGAATGCTCAAAGAACACCTTTTTGGAAACAGGTGAGTGTCATGATTGGGTATAAAAGGAGCATCCCCAAAAGGCTTAGCCATTCACAAGCAAAGATGGGGTGAGGATCACCACTTTGTGAACAACTGCATGAAAAAATAGTCCAGGAGTTTAAGAACAATGTTTCTCAACGTTCAATTGCAAGGAATTTAGGGATTCCTTCATCTACAGTCCATAATATAATCAGAAGATTCAGATAATCTGGAGAACTTTCTACATGTAAGCGGCAAGGCCGAAAACCAACATTGAATGCCCGTGACCTTTGATCCCTCAGATGGCACTGCTTTAAAAACCAACATCATTGTGTAAAGGATCTTACTGCATGGGCTCAGGAACATTTCAGAAAACCATTGTCAATTAACACAGTTCGTCGCTACATCTACAAGTGCAAGTTAAAACTCTACCATGCAAAGCGAAAGCCGTACAATCACAACATCCAGAAACGCCGCCGCATTATATGGGCTCGAGCTAATTTGAAATCAATCAATCAATCAATCAATCAATTTTTTTATATAGCGCCAAATCACAACAAACAGGTGCCCCAAGGCGCTTTATATTGTAAGGCAAGGCCATACAATAATTATGTAAAACCCCAACGGTCAAAACGACCCCCTGTGAGCAAGCACTTGGCTACAGTGGGAAGGAAAAACTCCCTTTTAACAGGAAGAAACCTCCAGCAGAACCAGGCTCAGGGAGGGGCAGTCTTCTGCTGGGACTGGTTGGGGCTGAGGGAGAGAACCAGGAAAAAGACATGCTGTAGAGGGGAGCAGAGATCGATCACTAATGATTAAATGCAGAGTGGTGCATACAGAGCAAAAAGAGAAAGAAACAGTGCATCATGGGAACCCCCCAGCAGTCTACATCTATAGCAGCATAACTAAGGGATGGTTCAGGGTCACCTGATCCAGCCCTAACTATAAGCTTTAGCAAAAAGGAAAGTTTTAAGCCTAATCTTAAAAGTAGAGAGGGTGTCTGTCTCCCTGATCTGAATTGGGAGCTGGTTCCACAGGAGAGGAGCCTGAAAGCTGAAGGCTCTGCCTCCCATTCTACTCTTACAAACCCTAGGAACTACAAGTAAGCTGCAGTCTGAGAGCGAAGCGCTCTATTGGGGTGATATGGTACTACGAGGTCCCTAAGATAAGATGGGACCTGATTATTCAAAACCTTATAAGTAAGAAGAAGAATTTAAATTCTATTCTAGAATTAACAGGAAGCCCAATGAAGAGAGGCCAATATGGGTGAGATATGCTCTCTCCTTCTAGTCCCCGTCAGTACTCTAGCTGCAGCATTTTGAATTAACTGAAGGCTTTTTAGGGAACTTTTAGGACAACCTTATAATAATGAATTACAATAGTCCAGCCTAGAGGAAATAAATGCATGAATTAGTTTTTCAGCATCACTCTGAGACAAGACCTTTCTGATTTTACAGATATTGCGTAAATGCAAAAAAGCAGTCCTACATATTTGTTTAATATGCGCTTTGAATGACATATCCTGATCAAAAATGACTCCAAGATTTCTCACAGTATTACTAGAGGTCAGGGTAATGCCATCCAGAGTAAGGATCTGGTTAGACACCATGTTTCTAAGATTTGTGGGGCCAAGTACAATAACTTCAGTTTTATCTGAGTTTAAAAGCAGGAAATTAGAGGTCATCCATGTCTTATGTCTGTAAGACAATCCTGCAGTTTAGCTAATTGGTGTGTGTCCTCTGGCTTCATGGATAGATAAAGCTGGGTATCATCTGCGTAACAATGAAAATTTAAGCAATACCGTCTAATAATACTGCCTAAGGGAAGCATGTATAAAGTGAATAAAATTGGTCCTAGCACAGAACCTTGTGGAACTCCATAAGTAACTTTAGTCTGTGAAGAAGATTCCCAATTTACATGAACAAATTGTAATCTATTAGACAAATATGATTCAAACCACTGCAGCGCAGTGCCTTTAATACCTATGGCATGCTCTAATCTCTGTAATAAAATTTTATGGTCAACAGTATCAAAAGCAGCACTGAGGTCTAACAGAACAAGCACAGAGATGAGTCCACTGTCCGAGGCCATAAGAAGATCATTTGTAACCTTCACTAATGCTGTTTCTGTACTATGATGAATTCTAAAACCTGACTGAAACTCTTCAAATAGACCATTCCTCTGCAGATGATCAGTTAGCTGTTTTACAACTACCCTTTCAAGAATTTTTGAGAGAAAAGGAAGGTTGGAGATTGGCCTATAATTAGCTAAGATAGCTGGGTCAAGTGATGGCTTTTTAAGTAATGGTTTAATTACTGCCACCTTAAAAGCCTGTGGTACATAGCCGACTAACAAAGATAGATTGATCATATTTAAGATCGAAGCATTAAATAATGGTAGGGCTTCCTTGAGCAGCCTGGTAGGAATGGGGTCTAATAAACATGTTGATGGTTTGGATGAAGTAACTAATGAAAATAACTCAGACAGAACAATCGGAGTGAAAGAGTCTAACCACATACCGGCATCACCAAAAGCAGCCAAAGATAACGATACGTCTTTGGGATGGTTATGAGTAATTTTTTCTCTAATAGTTAAAATTTTGTTAGCAAAGAAAGTCATGAAGTCATTACTAGTTAAAGTTAATGGAATACTCAGCTCAATAGAGCTCTGACTCTTTGTCAGCCTGGCTACAGTGCTGAAAAGAAACCTGGGGTTGTTCTTATTTTCTTCAATTAGTGATGAGTAGAAAGATGTCCTAGCTTTACGGAGGGCTTTTTTATAGAGCAACAGACTCTTTTTCCAGGCTAAGTGAATATCTTCTAAATTAGTGAGACGCCATTTCCTCTCCAACTTACGGGTTATCTGCTTTAAGCTACGAGTTTGTGAGTTATACCACGGAGTCAGGCACTTCTGATTTAAAGCTCTCTTTTTTAGAGGAGCTACAGCATCCAAAGTTGTCTTCAATGAGGATGTAAAACTATTGACAAGATACTCTATCTCACTTACAGAGTTTAGGTAGCTACTCTGCACTGTGTTGGTATATGGCATTAGAGAACATAAAGAAGGAATCATATCCTTAAACCTAGTTACAGCGCTTTCTGAAAGCGCTTTCATTACACTCATTCTAGTGTAATGAAACTTATTCCCCACTGCTGGGTAGTCCATCAGAGTAAATGTAAATGTTATTAAGAAATGATC
Source organism: Thalassophryne amazonica (assembly GCF_902500255.1). Classification (NCBI taxonomy): domain Eukaryota; kingdom Metazoa; phylum Chordata; class Actinopteri; order Batrachoidiformes; family Batrachoididae; genus Thalassophryne; species Thalassophryne amazonica. Next base: position 63,503,170 of record NC_047116.1, on the reverse strand, counting down.
AGACAGAAGGGAGTTTTCAGGGAATACTGTTAAGTCTTCTATTTCCATACCATAAGTCAGAACAAGATCTAAGATATGATTAAAGTGGTGGGTGGACTCATTTACTTTTTGAGCAAAGCCAATAGAGTCTAATAATAGATTAAATGCAGTGTTGAGGCTGTCATTCTCAGCATCTGTGTGGATGTTAAAATCGCCCACTATAATTATCTTACCTGAGCTAAGCACTAAGTCAGACAAAAGGTCTGAAAATTCACAGAGAAACTCACAGTAACGACCAGGTGGACGATAGATAATAACAAATAAAACTGGTTTTTGGGACTTCCAATTTGGATGGACAAGACTAAGAGTCAAGCTTTCAAATGAATTAAAGCTCTGTCTGGGTTTTTGATTAATTAATAAGCTGGAATGGAAGATTGCTGCTAATCCTCCGCCCCGGCCCGTGCTACGAGCATTCTGACAGTTAGTGTGACTCGGGGGTGTTGACTCATTTAAACTAACATATTCATCCTGCTGTAACCAGGTTTCTGTAAGGCAGAATAAATCAATATGTTGATCAATTATTATATCATTTACCAACAGGGACTTAGAAGAGAGAGACCTAATGTTTAATAGACCACATTTAACTGTTTTAGTCTGTGGTGCAGTTGAAGGTGCTATATTATTTTTTCTTTTTGAATTTTTATGCTTAAATAGATTTTTGCTGGTTATTGGTAGTCTGGGAGCAGGCACCGTCTCTACGGGGATGGGGTAATGAGGGGATGGCAGGGGGGAGAGAAGCTGCAGAGAGGTGTGTAAGACTACAACTCTGCTTCCTGGTCCCAACCCTGGATAGTCACGGTTTGGAGGAGGATTTAAGGAAAATTGGCCAATTTCTAGAAATGAGAGCTGCTCCATCCAAAGTGGGATGGATGCCATCTCTCCTAACAAGACCAGGTTTCCCCAGAAGCTTTGCCAATTATCTATGAAGCCCACCTCATTTTTTGGACACCACTCAGACAGCCAGCAATTCAAGGAGAACATGCGGCTAAACATGTCACTCCCGGTCTGATTGGGGAGGGGCCCAGAGAAAACTACAGAGTCCGACATTGTTTTTGCAAAGTTACACACCGATTTAATGTTAATTTTAGTGACCTCCGATTGGCGTAACCGGGTGTCATTACTGCCGACGGGAATTACAATCTTACCAAATTTACGCTTAGCCTTAGCCAGCAGTTTCAAATTTCCTTCAATGTCGCCTGCTCTGGCCCCCGGAAGACAATTGACTATGGTTGCTGGTGTCGCTAACTTCACATTTCGCAAAACAGAGTCGCCAATAACCAGAGTTTGATCCTCGGCGGGTGTGTCGTCGAGTGGTGAAAAACGGTTAGAGATGTGAACGGGTTGGCGGTGTACACGGGGCTTCTGTTTAGGACTACGCTTCCTCCTCACAGTCACCCAGTCAGCCTGCTTTCCCGGCTGTTCGGGATCTGCCAGGGGGTAACTAACGGCGGCTAAGCTACCTTCGTCCGCACCGACTACAGGGGCCTGGCTAGCTGTAGAATTTTCCACGGTGCGGAGCCGAGTCTCCAATTCACCCAGCCTGGCCTCCAAAGCTACGAATAAGCTACACTTATTACAAGTACCGTTACTGCTAAACGAGGCTGAGGAATAACTAAACATTTCACACCCAGAGCAGAAAAGTGCGGGAGAGACAGGAGAAGCCGCCATGCTAAATCGGCTAAGAGCTAGTAGCTACGCTAAGCTAGCGGATTCCTAAAACACGCAAAGTGAATAATGTGTAAATAATTTAGAGGTGATTCAGCAGAAGGAGTGCTTTAGTTAAGGCATGTAAAGATTACACTGGGAAACAAATCGTAATCTAGATAACTAGATCAATCTAACTGCGCAGATTAAACAGCTAACAGATACAGAAAAACACCGCTGTGCTCCGGAACAGGAAGTGATACAATACCGCAGTGAGAGCCAACCACCAGAAATGTGTGCTGTGGTCTGATGAGTCCACATTTCAAACTGTTTTTGGAAATCATGGACATCGTGTCCTCCGGACAAAAGACGAAAAAGACCATCCACATTGCTACCAGTGCAAAGTTCAAAAGCCAGCATCTGTGATGGTATGGAAGTGTGTTAGTGCCCATGGCATGGGCAACTTACACATCTGTGATGGCACTACCAATGCTGAAAGGTACATCCAGGTTTTGGAGTAACACATGCTGCCATCCAAGCAACGTCTTTTTGAGGGACGTCCCTGCTTATTTCAGCAAGACAATGCAAAGCCACATTACAAGAGTGTTACAAGAGTGCGGGTACTAGACTGGCCTGCCTGCAGTCCAGACCTGTCGCCCATTGAAAATGTGTGGTGCATTATGAAGCGCAAAATACGACAACGGAGACCCCGGAATGTTGAACAACTGAAGTCGTACATCAGGCAAGAATGGGAAAGAATTCCCCCTACAAAGCTTCAAAAATTAGTGTCCTCAGTTCCCAAACGCTTACTGAGTGTTGTTAGAAGGAAAGGTGATGTAACACAGTGGTAAACATACCACTGTCCCAGCTTTTTTGAAATGTGTTGCAGGTTTCCATTTCAAAATGAGCAAATATTTGCACAAAACCTATAAAGTTTATCAGTTTGAACAAATATCTTGTCTTTGTGGATCTTGTCAATCAAATATAGAATGAAGAAGATTTGCAAATCATTGTATTCTGTTTTTATTTCCATTTTACACAACATCCCAACTTCATTGGAATTGGGGTTGTAATACAATATAAGTACACATCTTTGTATATCTCACCTTCAAACATAGCCTCATATGACCATCCATGAGAAATCTGCTTAACACCCAATTTTCTATAGGAATACAATCTTCCAATGGACACTGCATCAGTTACAATAATGGGCAAAACTTTAAGCATTCAAGATTTTTTTGAAAATGTACTGTGTGATGGTTTTTTTTTTTTTTGTTTTTTTTACCTTCCTGGAAAAGGTTTTGAATTGCCTGTCCTCTCATAAAAAAGATCCCATAGCTCATTTGTGCATTTGTGCATTATCTATAATTTATAGTTCAATCTAAAAATAATCAAACAGTGAACTATAGCAGTCGTTTTGAACAAAAAAGTTATCCTGATCACACAAAAAAGCCAAACCAAAGAAAAAAAAAAGTAAATTTGTGTCTCCCTCATACTTTGTCTTGATCACTTCATTTCACATCTCTTTCATGTTCTGTTTTTAATCCAAACCCATAAATTTTACCACCCATGACTTTGAGTTCTTGTCACATCGTACTACAGGAGAACCACTCTGCTATGACCACTAACTGACTGTGTGCAATTGCAAATAAGTTTTCAAAGTAACATTGTGTGTTTTTTGTTTTCATTAAATTTGGACATTTTCTCAAAAATAATGACTTTTGTTGTGTGTTGGGGGGGTGTGGCTGGACATTTTGGTGTTCTTTTATTTTCTTTGCTCTCCAGGTGGTATGCAAACTGATTTATTGTCTGTGGAGAAGGTGCTGGCAGAAGAGTCCTTCACCCTCATCAACATGATGTGCAGCACCTGTGGATGGTGCTCACGTGCAACCTTAAAGACTTTCAGCTGAAGCAGATAATGAGATGGCGTTCTGCATTTAAGTCATGTGTGATTCAAGCAGAACTGCCGGGAACTTGACCTTGTGATGTTCGTTTGTGAGACGCTGAGGACCGCGCCTGCGTTTGACACATCGTGCCTGTGAAGGAGGAAGGGTGAGGGACACATGCTGTCAGCACACATCAGAGGTGATTGATTATCTGAATAATTGTTAACAGTAACTTGGTATTTTGTTACGCAGTATATTTGAACTTTGATGAGAGTTGTGCAGCTTGCTTCTCACTGCCGTGGCATGTGGACTGATGATCCTCCACCTGTTGTGAGAAGCTGCTCATTTACATAAAGCTTGAATTCGGACCTGAATGTGTTGCTGATAGTGTGTGCCTTTTGAAGGATATTAGTTGTAGCTGCTGACTTACCTCACCTTTTCTATCCTTCGCAGAGTCGGTTTGTCGTGTCCACCTGGGGGGTGTTTGGCGGTGAACGTGGGTCCAGAAGCGCCGGGCTTCGATCCTTTTGGGCGCTGGAGAACGTGCCGTCCTTCACTCCGCCAGACCGACGCAGTTTTTGTTTGTACACTTTGTTATGCACCAAAGGGGGAAAAATAAATTGTTTTGTTATTGGAGCCGCTTTCTGGTTGTTTTAGCGCTGGGTTCCATCAGACGCAGGTCCGCTCTTCAACCCGCGTCGACACATAACAGTATTTCCCGGCCATTCCATAATGGACCCAGCGGCAGAGGCGGTTCCATTCGCCGAAAGAGTTCAAGAACACTTGGAGAAAATATGGGAGCAATTACAGCATCTCACAAACCAAATTAAACAAACAGATGTCCGCGTTACGGAGCTTGCAGCGCAAGCCGTTCCGCTTCCTGCTGCTCCAGCTGCGGCACCATCGATACCGGTGCAGATAACTCCGTCACCAAGAGATTCGGCTTCCGAATTGATTATTTGTCGTCCGGAGTCTTATGCGGGAAACGTTGAAGCTTGTGCTCCGTTTTTGATGCAATGTTCTCTGGTTTTTGCTCATACCATTGCCCAGCAGTTGCTGAATCTCAGGCAGGGGAGGCGGAGTGCGGCGGATTATTCTGTGGATTTCCGAATTTTTCCTGCTCAGTCCAGTTGGAATGCCGCAGCATTAAGCGGAGTGTTTGTGGTTGGTTTAAATGATCCATTAAAAGACGAGCTAGTAGTCCGTGACGAGCCAAATGATTTAGATGAGCTAATATCATTGGTGATTCTTCTAGATGATCGGATGAAGGAGCGTGGACGCGAGAGAGGGCGGCCTTCAGAACGGGTTTTTTGTCTCGGGGCTTTCCCCGACACAGATCTGGGCTGCCTCTTCTTCACCCCACTGAGACTCCTCCGACGGGACCTCTGGGTCCTCTTGCAGATGAGCCCATGCAGCTCGGATGAGCTGAAGCCGCTATATTGCCCTGTCATAGAAGCATCAAGAAAAATAGTGGTGACGTCTCTCCAGGTGTTCTGGGACAGGCGAAAATAATACACAAAAAAAAAAAAAAAAATTCTTTGGGCTAGTGTTTTTTTTTTTCTGAAAGGGGTTATAAATTGTTTGGGGATTCAGGGGCGTATCTGGTGGAGTGAACGACAGGCAGTTCGAAGCCCGTCCTGGACTCAGTTAATCGTTGGTTTATATTATTTGTATTTAGGTATTTTCTGTTTGGGTCTGGGGTCATTTTGTTTTGTTGTTTTTTATTTCCCTACTTCCCTAACCCCAACCTCACTCGCCCCAAGACCGTTCGTATTGTGGGTTGTGGGGTGGTGCAGGTTGGTCATGCTGAGCGTTCTCAGAAGACCTCTGCACCTAGGGGGGGTTGTTAGGGGCGTTTTTTCTGGTTTGGTTAGGGCCCGGTTCCACTCCTGCCTCGGTGGGCCTTTGTACCGTTCGTCATTGGTGTTGCCGGGGTTGTGGTGCAGCGGGAAACATACCTCAGTCGGAGGGGTGGGCCGATCTGTTGCCGTTCGCCATTTCGGTAGTTCCCCCCCTCCCGATAGGCTGGGGTATGGTCGAGTTGGGGCACCGGACATATTTCCGGTTTTCCGCTGCACCTTGGGGTTGGGGCCGGGTTAGTTTTTTCTGTTCCCTTCCCCGGCTTGATGTTTTGTGCCGTTCGCCAAAATGAGCCGCGAAAGGCTCTGGGAGGGATCTGGGGTCTTTTGGGGTGCTGGGGAAGGTAACAGGGTTATCGGTTGTTTTATTTGCCCCCGGGGTTGTTTAATGTAGTCCTCCGGGGGTTGGACTTTGTTTTTTTTTGTTCCTTCCAGGTTCCACCTCCAGGGTTGATGGGACGGTCCTCTGGGGGGGAATTGGCTTGTGGGGCCGACTAGCCAAGTGTGGCCGGGTCTGGGGTTCCTGGGTTGTGGGGAGGGTGCCTCCTGGGGTTTGATGGTACGGTCCTCTGGGGGGCGCCGTTGCTCCATGTGTACCTGGGGACCTCTGTGGGATTCCGGCTTTGGCTATTCCTCCTGGAACCGGTGGTAAAGGCCTTCTGGGGGGGTGTTGGGCTCTGCAAGTTGTTCTGGGGGGTTATTTGTTATTTTTATTTCATGCATTTATGTTTGTATTGTGTTTGTGGGGCTGTGTTGGGTTTTTGCATTTGGGAGTTTTTCTTTTCTTTCCGGGGTTGGATGGGACGGTCCCCTGGGGAGGTTTTGGGTGGGGTTTATGTTTTTCTTGTATGTTGGGTTGTACTAGGGACTGTTTTGGGGTTTTTGTTGATGCCAGCCGGCCTTCCAGCTGCGGTGCCCTGTCCTGCTGTCTGTGGTGGACCTTGGGAGCGTTACGCTGTCTGCTTCCCGACGAGGACCCCGGAGGAAGGTGCTGTTCTCGGACCTGGTCTGTTTCGGTCGCCGGGAGGCTTCCCGTTAAAGGGGGGGTACTGTTGTGTGTTGGGGGGGTGTGGCTGGACATTTTGGTGTTCTTTTCTTTTCTTTGCTCTCCAGGTGGTATGCAAACTGATTTATTGTCTGTGGAGAAGGTGCTGGCAGAAGAGTCCTTCACCCTCATCAACATGATGTGCAGCACCTGTGGATGGTGCTCACGTGCAACCATAAAGACTTTCAGCTGAAGCAGATAATGAGATGGCGTTCTGCATTTAAGTCATGTGTGATTCAAGCAGAATTGCCGGGAACTCGACCTTGTGATGTTCGTTTGTGAGACGCTGAGGACCGTGCCTGGGTTTGACACATCGTGCCTGTGAAGGAGGAAGGGTGAGGGACACATGCTGTCAGCACACATCAGCGGTGATTGATTATCTGAATAATTGTTAATAGTAACTTGATATTTTGTTACGCAGTATATTTGAACTTTGATGAGAGTTGTGCAGCTCGCTTCTCACTGCCGTGGCATGTGGACTGATGATCCTCCACCTGTTGTGAGAAGCTGCTCATTTACATAAAGCTTGAATTCGGACCTGAATGTGTTGCTGATAGTGTGTGCCTTTTGAAGGATATTAGTTGTAGCTGCTGACTTACCTCACCTTTTCTATCCTTCGCAGAGTCGGTTTGTCGTGTCCACCTGGGGGGTGTTTGGCGGTGAACGTGGGTCCAGAAGCGCTGGGCTTCAATCCTTTTGGGAGCTGGAGAGCGTGCCGTCCTTCACTCCGCCAGACCGACGCAGTTTTTGTTTGTACACTTTGTTATGCACCAAAGGGGGAAAAATAAATTGTTTTGTTATTGGAGCCGCTTTCTGGTTGTTTTAGCGCTGGGTTCCGTCAGACGCAGGTCCGCTCCTCAACCCGCGTCGACACATAGCAGACTTTGTTCTTTTTAAGAGTATGGGGCAACTGTTGTTTGCTATCAGGAGAAAGATAAACCAGATAAGGTTTTTCCTTCCCAGTGTTACCAAGTGCTTGCTCACAGGGGGTCGTTTTGACTGTTGGGGTTTTTCTGTAATGATTGTATGGCTTTTGCCTTACAATATAAAGCGCCTTGGGGCAACTGTTTGTTGTGATTTGGTGCTATATAAATAAAATTGATTTGATTTGATTTGATAAGGTTTGTTTAATGACCAAAGGAGAGGCTACATTACTTGTTGGTGGTGACGGCACACATAAACACTGTGTGTTGTAAAAGGAAAATGAAACAAAGTACGTAAGCTCCGAATGACCTTGGTGTTGCTGCATTTCTTGCCTTACTCTCGATGTTGGTCCTCACTGTGCGCATTTCCATCATTGATCCATTAAATACCTACATAAATATCAACACTAACATTTTCTGAAAATATAAACACATTTGTTATAAAATTCTTATGAGAAATGCATTTGGTGGTGTTTCTTGGAACTATCTATAAATCGAATGGCAATTCCAAAAGTTGGCAAGAGTTGAGTAACAAAACACATTTCTCACTTTCTAAAATTATCACAGATGCAAGGTAGTTAATTTGACTGGTCAAAATGATTTTTCTTGCACAAAATGATGAATAAATGTTTAAAAAAGTTGGCAAGAGTTCTTGGGTGCTGAACTTCTTTGGGTTCACCCTCTGAGGGTGCGCTCAACCAGTAACATTATTTCTGACACCAGAACAAGCTTTGCTTCAGGGGAGCACTTGTTTGTGCAGCCAACAAATCCAAATCAACCACAGGAAGACTTATGCACTTTCATATGCATATTCATCTGTCAATGATAACGCACACTGCTGCACACAAAAAGACACACAGTCTTCCAAAAAAAAAAAAAAAAAAAAAAAAAAAACAAAACAAAAGGCACTTGTGAACATTTTTTTTAAAACAATACTTTGGAAAAGAAAACAGTCTATAAATGCAATTTAAATGGTGTCCTTGTTCCAATGACATATTTTGCATTTATTTCTTTAAACAATGTTATATATGTACTAGCATTTTCTTCTATTACAGGGACACAAAGCAGAAGTAGATGCATGCTGCAACCATCACAAAGAATCTAATATTTCCCCCCTCAAGATTAAATTGGAATGTTTTGCTCTTGTATGTAAAATTTGATTTACGATGGAGTTGTAAAATTGTGATGTGGTTGCAGAGTGAACTGTGGATCCTTCGGCTGCTTTGATGCAAGATTAGAGTTGAAACTGCATCAGTATGAAGGAGACACAAGTCATCAAACACAGATGCCTCTTCACATTTGAAAAGGACTGAATTTGACCTGACACCACCTGAAATCACTACGTTGCAGTATTTCAGGCCACCTTTCCACTTGTCAGCACTCTCAGGCACGAAGGTAAGATCCTTCACATTTTTTAGAATGAATTTTATCACTTTCCTTTCTGGCTTTGCTCACCTAATTTGCTAAAAGTGGATAAAATAATTGTGTGTGAATACTGACTCCATAATCATTCAGAAAAAAATAAAAAAATAAATAAAATGTTTTATGCAAAGATGCACATGCAACCCCCCCCCAAAAAAACATGTCTATGCTGTTCAGTTCAAAGCAGATGGTCATTTGGATATGTTAATGAAATACTCAATAAGTCTTAAGGGTCCCTTCACACATAACACAAAGCTGGGCAAAAGAAGTAGAAACCAACCATAAATCTGCAAACAAAAAGCGAAATGAGGATCTGCAAAACATTCCACCTGCTCTCGGGAGGGACACCCTGTTGTGTGGGCCGCTGAAGAGGAGGTACTGCTGGCCCACCACCACCAGAGGGCGCCCTGCCTGGAGTGCGGGCTCCAGGCACCAGAGGGCGCTGCCGCCTTATGGGAGTAGCCTGGGTGACAGCTGTCACCCATCACCAGACACAGCTGTTCCACTCAGCACAGAGGTATATCAGGAGGACGGCGTCTCCACCTCAGTGCCGAGATATCGCCTAAGACTGAGGTAATATTCTCTGCATTTATATTCTGAACAACCAGCTAAACTTGTTAAACCTTTTCAGGACTGTTGACTACTGATAGCTTCATTGCTTGGATAAGTACTCACCTTCCTGCTGTACTTTGACAAGAGGTGGAGGCGGCTTCTCCCCTCTCCGTTACTGGGTGCGGTCGCATCCACACCTGTGTGTTGTTGCTCTCTCCCGCCAGCAGTACCGGATCCGACGAGCGGAGGCAGTGGCCACCTGGGAATTCGGGACTTGGCGGTTCCAGTATTTCCAGGGTGTCGGTGGCAGAGGAGATCTGGGTGGTTCCGGTTCGACTGAGACGGACGTCTCCTACCTTCGAGCCTGCCCACACGACACCAGCGGATTCGACCCCAAATTGTGATTGTTGTATTTATTGTGCTCGTTTCACAATAGTAAACCTTGTTATTTACCTTCTCCATTGTCCGTTCATTGCGCCCCCTGTTGTGGGTCCGTGTTCCTACACTTTCACAACAGGATATCTCGGCCCGCGTCATGGACCCCGAGGGGTGTCAACCGGCTGTTGAACGGCCAATGGAAGACAAAGGCGCGGCGGAGGCTTCGGGAGGGGTAATCGGTGAGTTGCAGCGGATCCTCACCGCTTTCACCTCTCGGATCGATTTAATGACCGAGCAGCACGTTCTCCTAAACCGCAGGGTGGAGGCTCTCGCCGCACAAGTGGAGGCGCGCCCTTCGGGCGCCGCTGCAGCTCTCCCTCCCGAGGACCCTGCGCGCGAAAGTGACGTTCCACTGGTCGTTCAACGGTCCCTTCCTCCGTCCCCAGAAGCATACATAAGCCCTCCAGAGCCGTACGGAGGCTGTGTGGAGACGTGCGCGGACTTTCTGATGCAGTGTTCGCTCGTCTTCGCACAGCGTCCCGTGATGTACGCGACTGATGCTAGCAAAGTAGCTTATGTGATAAATCTGCTTCGCGGGGAGGCACGCGCTTGGGCTACAGCGCTCTGGGAGCAGAACTCACGGCTCCTTCATACATACGATGGGTTTGTACGGGAGCTCAGAACGGTGTTCGATCATCCCAACAGAGGAGAGTCCGCTTCAACCGCACTACTGTCAATAAGACAGGGGCGTCGGAGCGCAGCTGCCTATGCAGTCGCCTTCCGCATCGCGGCAGCGAGATCCGGCTGGAATAGCACTGCCCTCCGCGCTGCCTTTGTAAACGGACTGTCACTGGTCCTAAAAGAGCACCTGGTGGCTAAGGACGAACCGCGGGATTTAGATGGGCTCATCGATCTAGTCATACGACTCGACAACCGGTTAGAAGAACGCCGTCGGGAACGAGGCGAAGGGCGTGGCCAGGCACGCGTCGTCCCTCTCCCTTCCGGGTCCGATCGAGCTCCGCCCTCCCCACGCTCCTCTGTTCCTGCGCTCCGTGCGCCTATGGCTCCCCCTGCTGACGAAGCTATGGACACGAGCAGGGCAACATTTAGGGCACCTGGAGCACAAAGGAGGCGGGCCCACGGAGCTTGTTATGTTTGTGGCTCGAGTGAGCATCTCGCAAACGACTGCCCCGAGTGGTTAAACTCCAACGCCCGCCCCTAGAGACTGGGCCAGGGGTGGGCCAAAATATTCACGTGGGACACACCCACATTGCTACACGACTCCCAGTCACGATCCTGTTTGAGGATTCAACCCTGAAGGCCCCAGCACTGGTGGACACGGGCTCTGAGGGGAATCTGCTTGACAGTAGATGGGCCAGGGAGATAGGGCTCCCTCTGGTGGCTCTTACCTCGCCTGTGCAGGTTCGGGCGCTAGATGGCTCCCTACTCCCACCAATCACACATAAGACACCTCCAGTAACTCTGGTGGTGTCAGGTAACCACCGGGAGGTGATCGAGTTCTTTGTGACTCAGGCCACCTCCCGTGTGGTTTTGGGGTTTCCATGGATGCTAAAGCACAATCCCCGGATCGATTGGCCGTCCGGGGTAGTGGTTCAGTGGAGCGAAACCTGCCATCGGGAGTGTCTAGGTTCCTCGGTTCCTCCCGGCTCCCAAGCTAAGGAGGAGGTCCGAGTCCCGCCCAATCTGAAGGCGGTGCCGGCGGAGTACCATGACCTCGCTGACGTGTTCAACAAGGATCTGGCTCTCACGCTTCCTCCCCACCGCCCGTATGATTGTGCCATTGATTTGGTTCCAGGCAGTGAGTTTCCGTCCAGTAGGCTGTACAACCTCTCACGGCCGGAGCGTGAATCAATGGAGACCTACATCCGGGACTCATTAGCTGCCGGGTTGATCCGGAATTCCACCTCTCCGATGGGTGCTGGTTTTTTTTTTGTGGGTAAAAAGGATGGCGGGCTTCGTCCATGCATTGATTATAGGGGGTTGAACGAAATCACGGTTCGCAATCGATACCCGTTGCCCCTGTTGGATTCGGTGTTCACCCCCTTGCATGGAGCCAATATCTTCACCAAACTTGATCTTAGGAATGCGTATCATTTGGTTCGGATCCGGAAGGGAGACGAATGGAAGACGGCATTTAACACCCCGTTGGGCCATTAGGAGTACCTGGTCATGCCGTTCGGTCTCACTAATGCTCCCGCGACCTTCCAAGCGTTGGTAAACGATGTCCTGCGGGACTTCCTGCACCGGTTCGTCTTCGTGTATCTGGACGATATACTCATCTTTTCCCCGGATCCTGACACTCATGTCCGGCATGTCCGTCAGGTTCTGCAGCGGTTGTTGGAGAACCGCCTGTTTGTGAAGGGCGAGAAGTGTGAATTCCACCGCACTTCTTTGTCCTTCCTGGGGTTTATAATCTCCTCTAACTCCGTCGCCCCTGATCCGGCCAAGGTTGCGGCGGTGAGAGATTGGCCCCAACCTACAAGCCGTAGGAAGCTGCAACAGTTCCTCGGTTTTGCTAATTTCTACAGGAGGTTCATTAAGGGCTATAGTCAGGTAGTTAGCCCCCTGACAGCCCTGACCTCACCAAAAGTCCCCTTCACCTGGTCGGATCGGTGCGAAGCCGCGTTCAAGGAGTTGAAACGGCGCTTCTCGTCTGCACCAGTTCTGGTGCAGCCCGATCCTAGCCGCCAGTTAGTGGTTGAAGTGGATGCCTCGGACTCAGGGATAGGAGCGGTGCTCTCTCCAAGACCGATAAGGTCCTTCACCCGTGTGCCTATTTTTCTCGCAGGTTGACCCCCGCTGAACGGAACTATGACGTCGGCAATCGGGAACTCCTTGCTGTGAAAGAGGCCCTCGAAGAGTGGAGACATCTGTTGGAGGGAACAGCCGTGCCATTCACGGTTTTCACTGACCATCGGAACCTGGAGTATATCAGGACCGCCAAGCGGCTGAACCCCAGGCAAGCCCGCTGGTCACTGTTCTTTGGCCGTTTTGACTTCCGGATTACCTACCGTCCCGGGACCAAGAATCAGAGGTCGGATGCATTGTCCCGGGTGCACGAAGACGAAGTCAAAACGGAACCGTCGGATCCCCCGGATCCCATCATCCCGGAGTCCGCTATCGTGGCCGCCCTCACCTGGGACGTGGAGAAGACCGTCCGGGAGGCCCTGACCCGTGTCCCGGACCCCGGAAACGGACCAAAGAACAGACTATACGTCCCACCAGAGGCTAGGGCTGCAGTCCTGGACTTCTGTCACGGTTCTAAGCTCTCCTGTCACCCAGGGGTGCGAAGGACCGTGACAGTCGTCCGGCAACGCTTCTGGTGGGCATCCCTGGAGGCCGACGTCCGGGACTACGTCCAGGCCTGTACCACCTGCGCCAGGGGCAAGGCCGACCACAGAAAGACCTCAGGGCAGCTACAGCCACTGCCCGTGCCTCATCGCCCCTGGTCCCACATCGGTCTGGACTTCGTCACGGGTCTCCCGCCGTCCCAGGGAAACACCGTCGTCTTCACGATAGTGGACCGTTTCTCCAAGGCGGCCCACTTCGTGGCCCTCCCGAAGCTCCCAACGGCCCAGGAGACAGCGGACCTCCTGGTCCACCACGTCGTCCGTCTGCATGGCATACCATCAGACATCGTCTCCGATCGCGGCCCCCAGTTCACCTCACACGTCTGGAGGAGCTTCTGCCGGGAACTGGGGGCCACGGTCAGCCTCTCGTCTGGGTACCACCCCCAGACCAACGGGCAGGCAGAGCGGGCGAATCAGGAACTGGAGCAGACACTTCGCTGTGTGACAGCCGCGCACCCGACGGCCTGGAGTACCCACCTGGCCTGGATCGAGTACACCCACAACAGCCAAGTGTCATCAGCCACCGGCCTCTCCCCGTTTGAGGTGTGCTTGGGGTATCAGCCCCCCTTGTTTCCGGTGGTTGAGGGAGAGGTCGGTGTGCACACCCAACACACCCAGTCAGACAGGCATACACGATACCATGGCAATGGTTTTGTGCACACTTGTGCGTCCACACAAACACAGAGTGCGCACTTGGAACATGTGGCACAACATTGCGCTCCCATGGCAGCAGCGCAACTGGGGGTTGCGGGGCATTCACAGAGCACTCGCTGTTTTTTGGCCGCTGGTGTGCGCGAATGGTTGTGGCAACAGCTGTACAAGACGTTTGAGGTGGCTTCGATTTTTCACGAGTGGCATGTGATTCTGCCAGGGTATGTAAACATTTGAGCACAACTGTATATATATATATATATATATATATATATATATATATATTTATTTATTATTTGTTTTTTTTTTTTGGACAGGGATTTGAACCAAGGAGCTGCGGATCTCAAGCGTAACACTTTAACTTCTGGACACCTGGTTCCCAACCTTAGGGGGTCGAAGGTTATCAAATTTAAAACTTATCATATTGAATAAAATCATAATAACACAAGTATTTGACAGTCAAAACTAATTACAATATCATTTTCTTGGGATCCATCAAAAAGAAAAGTGGGGAGACCTGTCATGTCCCCCCTCCCACCAATAAAGGAATGAATCGCCTAATTGGTGGGGGGTAGGGGAGTTCAGCTTTTCATTGGCACAAGTAGAGGGGGTTCTGAAGAAAAGAAAGTTGAGACCCACTGCTCTAGATTATCATATCTCCAGTTGGAGAGATGCCCATTTAAACATTTGTTACCTCCATTGAGGACGTAACGTTTCCAGATGTGCTTGTTTTTGCTTGTTTTTAGCTGAATTAACAAAAAATCCATTCTGCTTTTCAATTAAGGGAAGGAAAAAAAAAAAACACATTTAGGATGGAGTTTTTTTGTTTGTTTGTTTGTCTCCATTTTTTCCACCTTCTAATTAGTGAAGAACTGCTCACAACTTTTCATGACACAAACAAGAACAACATTTGGGTGTACTGTACCTGGAAAGTGGGGCAGATTTCTGAATTTATTTCAGCTTTATGGAAAGGGTCCACTGCTCCTATTTTTCTGAAATGTGGTGGACAAACAGGACATGGGCCAAAAAATATGAGCCCATTAAATTTTGGGGTGGATCTGGATAATGGGGAGGATCCAGCAATTGCTCATCTCTTTCTGGCCCTGAGCTGGATTACTTGAAAACTGTTGAAATTATTTTTAGTCAAACATACTTGAAGGGCGGAGCAAGGGTCATGGTAAACATTGTTAAATTTTGGAGCACAGCCACAAAATGGGCCAAAATAGAGAATTGCTTGTCTACCTGTTTCTACCTGCAATTTGGTGGAGACAAAAACCATGGGTCATTTGATTAACATGGTACATATAATTTGGTGGAACAGCATCCCCAGCTGCACTTTAACTCGGATGAAAACATGTAAATAGAGAACTGATAGGCCTTGGTGGAGATTAGTGCTGTCTAAGTGAGCTCTAGTACTGACTCTGCCTTCAAAAAACAAATTAAAGGAAATGTTGCACTGAAATCATCACAACTTGTTAGTGACCACTTGATGATACACTGAGATTGTTTTGTGCACTTCCCTGACTGGTCTCAAAATATACGGCTTTCACAACGAACAGCTATGGAGACTGCCGAAAACAAGGTACTCATACTGTTGGACACACTCGTTTTTTCGAGTGTGTCTGACAGCATTTACATAGCTTTGAGGAAAACATTCCAGCGCATACTTGAATGAAATGTTGCTGCTCGCGTTAAGAACAGAGCTGCAGATTAATTGCAAAGTTTAGTGTGATGTCATGTTATGATGACTTGTAACTGAACTGATAACTGTTCATTTTGATGCAGTCACGGTAAAAACAGCAGCTGCTCTCCACTGTGAGAAGACACTGTGAGTGCATGTCCATCAATGAATGCAGGCTGTTAAAAGCAGTCTCTGCTGAATGCTCAGCTTTGTGCATGCTTATAAGGGCACCTTCACACATATTACGAATATGTACAAATCAGGGCGAATCACAGCAGAACAGCTTGTATGAGTGAACCACAAAAACATTGAGCTGACAGGCAGTTGACAACAATGCCGCTGCAATGGTTTCATGCATGTGGGAACACAGTGCAAGCAGATGCGCAATGTGGTTACACATGCTGCACCTGCTGCGAAAAAATAAATAAATACATGCCACCCACGTATTCAAACCTGTAATTTCCAACAGCTCTGATTGCCAGTCAGAAATGTTACCACTGAGCTACCATCGCTGTCCAATAAAAGGTGCAGGAAAATGCCTGATATCAAGAAGGACATGAAAGTATTTAAAAAAAAATACAACACACCATATAAAAATATCGCATTTTATTGAATCCCTCTCATCAATCAATCAATTTCAATCAATTTTATTTATATAGCGCCAAATCACAACAAACAGTTGCCCCAAGGTGCTTTATATTGTAAGGCAAGGCCATACAATAATTACGGAAAGCATTCAGCATCACTCTGAGACAAGACCTTTCTAATTTTAGAGATATTGCATAAATGCAAAAAAAGCAGTCCTACATATTTGTTTAATATGCGCACTGAATGACATATCCTGATCAAAAATGACTCCAAGATTTCTCACAGTATTACTAGAGGTCAGGGTAATGCCATCCAGAGTAAGGATCTGGTTAGACACCATGTTTCTAAGATTTGTGGGGCCAAATACAATAACTTCAGTTTTATCTGAGTTTAAAAGCAAGAAATTAGAGGTCATCCATGTCTTTATGTCTGTAAGACAATCCTGCAGTTTAGCTAATTGGTGTGTGTCCTCTGGCTTCATGGATAGATAAAGCTGGGTATCATCTGCGTAACAATGAAAATTTAAGCAATGCCGGCTAATAATACTGCCTAAGGGAAGCATGTATAAAGTGAATAAAATTGGTCCTAGCACAGAATCTTGTGGAACTCCATAATTAACCTTAGTCTGTGAAGAAGATTCCCCATTTACATGAACAAATTGTAATCTATTAGATAAATATGATTCAAACCACCGCAGCGCAGTGCCTTTAATACCTATGGCATGCTCTAATCTCTGTAATAAAATTTTATGGTCAACAGTATCAAAAGCAGCACTGAGGTCTAACAGAACAAGCACAGAGATGAGTCCACTGTCTGAGGCCATAAGAAGATCATTTGTAACCTTCACTAATGCTGTTTCTGTACTATGATGAATTCTAAAACCTGACTGAAACTCTTCAAATAGACCATTCCTCTGCAGATGATCAGTTAGCTGTTTTACAACTACCCTTTCAAGAATTTTTGAGAGAAAAGGAAGGTTGGAGATTGGCCTATAATTAGCTAAGATAGCTGGGTCAAGTGATGGCTTTTTAAGTAATGGTTTAATTACTGCCACCTTAAAAGCCTGTGGTACATAGCCAACTAATAAAGATAGATTGATCATATTTAAGATCGAAGCATTAAATAATGGTAGGGCTTCCTTGAGCAGCCTGGTAGGAATGGGGTCTAATAGACATTGATGGTTTGGATGAAGTAACTAATGAAAATAACTCAGACAGAACAATCTGAGAGAAAGAGTCTAACCAAATACCGGCATCACTGAAAGCAGCCAAAGATAACGATACGTCTTTGGGATGGTTATGAGTAATTTTTTCTCTAATAGTTAAAATTTTATTAGCAAAGAAAGTCATGAAGTCATTACTAGTTAAAGTTAAAGGAATACTCTGCTCAATAGAGCTCTGACTCTTTGTCAGCCTGGCTACAGTGCTGAAAAGAAACCTGGGGTTGTTCTTATTTTCTTCAGTTAGTGATGAGTAGTAAGATGTCCTAGCTTTACGGAGGGCTTTTTTATAGAGCAACAGACTCTTTTTCCAGGCTAAGTGAAGATCTTCTAAATTAGTGAGACGCCATTTCCTCTCCAACTTACGGGTTAACTGCTTTAAGCTGCAAGTTTGTGAGTTATACCACGGAGTCAGGCACTTCTGATTTAAAGCTCTCTTTTTCAGAGGAGCTACAGCATCCAAAGTTGTCTTCAATGAGGATGTAAAACTATTGACGAGATACTCTATCTCACTTACAGAGTTTAGGTAGCTACCCTGCACTGTGTTGGTATATGGCATTAGAGAAAATAAAGAAGGAATCATATCCTTAAACCTAGTTACAGCGCTTTCTGAAAGACTTCTAGTGTAATGAAACTTATTCCCCACTGCTGGGTAGTCCATCAGAGTAAGTGTAAATGTTATTAAGAAATGATCAGACAGAAGGGAGTTTTCAGGGAATACTGTTAAGTCTTCAATTTCCATACCATAAGTCAGAACAAGATCTAAGATATGATTAAAGTGGTGGGTGGACTCATTTACATTTTGAGCAAAGCCAATTGAGTCTAATAATAGATTAAATGCAGTGTTGAGGCTGTCATTCTCAGCATCTGTGTGGATGTTAAAATCGCCCACTATAATTATCTTATCTGAGCTAAGCACTAAGTCAGACAAAAGGTCTGAAAATTCACAGAGAAACTCACAGTAATGACCAGGTGGACGATAGATAATAACAAATAAAACTGGTTTTTGGGACTTCAAAATTGTATGGACAAGACTAAGAGTCAAGCTTTCAAATGAATTAAAGCTCTGTCTGGGTTTTTGATTAATTAATAAGCTGGAATGGAAGATTGCTGCTAATCCTCCGCCTTGGCCTGTGCTAAGAGCATTCTGGCAGTTAGTGTGACTCGGGGGTGTTGACTCATTTAAACTAACATATTCATCCTGCTGTAACCAGGTTTCTGTAAGGCAGAATAAATCAATATGTTGATCAATTATTATATCATTTACTAACAGGGACTTAGAAGAGAGAGAGACCTAATGTTTAATAGACCACATTTAACTGTTTTAGTCTATGGTGCAGTTGAAGGTGCTATATTATTTTTTATTTTTGAATTTTTATGCTTAAATAGATTTTTGCTGGTTATTGGTGGTCTGGGAGCAGGCACCGTCTCTACGGGGATGGGGTAATGAGGGGATGGAAGGGGGAGAGAAGCTGCAGAGAGGTGTGTAAGACTACAACTCTGCTTCCTGGTCCCAACCCTGGATAGTCACGGTTTGGAGGATTTAAGAAAATTGGCCAGATTTCTAGAAATGAGAGCTGCTCCATCCAAAGTGGGATGGATGCCGTCTCTCCTAACAAGACCAGGTTTTCCCCAGAAGCTTTGTCAATTATCTATGAAGCCCACCTCATTTTTTGGACACCACTCAGACAGCCAGCAATTCAAGGAGAACATGCGGCTAAACATGTCACTCCCGGTCCGATTGGGGAGGGGCCCAGAGAAAACTACAGAGTCCGACATTGTTTTTGCAAAGTTACACACCGATTCAATGTTAATTTTAGTGACCTCCGATTGGCGTAACCGGGTGTCATTACTGCCGACATGAATTACAATCTTACCAAATTTACGCTTAGCCTTAGCCAGCAGTTTCAAATTTCCTTCAATGTCGCCTGCTCTGGTCCCCGGAAGACAATTAACTATGGTTGCTGGTGTCGCTAACTTCACATTTCTCAAAACAGAGTCGCCAATAACCAGAGTTTGATCCTCGGCGGGTGTGTCGTCGAGTGGGGAAAAACGGTTAGAAATGTGAACGGGTTGGCGGTGTACATGGGGCTTCTGTTTAGAACTACGCTTCCTCCTCACAGTCACCCAGTCGGCCTGCTTTCCTGTCTGCTCGGGATCTGCCAGAGGGAAACTAACGGCGGCTAAGCTACCTTGGTCCGCACCGACTACAGGGGCCTGGCTAGCTGTAGAATTTTCCACGGTGCGGAGCCGAGTCTCCAATTCGCCCAGCCTGGCCTCCAAAGCTACGAATAAGCTACACTTATTACAAGTACCATTACTGCTAAAGGAGGCAAGCGGGCAATACAAGGATGAACTGTCTGTTCCTCAGTAGATGACCCATGGTCACAGACATACAGTCATGAAATGACATGAATGAGAAGCAGGGCGCTCTTATCATGTCCACATCTGCTGGCGGTTTGTCTAGCTGATCCCGCATGCATGTTATGCCTGACACACGTGAATTGTGGATGGTGCATGCAGGACAGACACCACGTCATGTGGAACAGAGCTCACATGGGTGACGTGACATTCAGATCGCCCACTGCGTGTTATGATCTGATGGACCATTTCACCTGGGGCAGCCCATCAATGTGCACACCGTGTGCTCGCTCGCTGCTGCCCATTGCAACAGCAATATACAGTATATGTCCACATGAGGACAGCAAGCAGACACATGCAGACACACAGTGGACAGTTGTTTAGTTCATGTCTGTCCAAACATGGTACATGTTCTCCACCTGGGACATCCAGAACCAGAGATCTCCACAGCTGCTCCTGTCAGTGGGCCCACCCTCTGCGCACACACCAATGTGTCACTGTGTCTGTTTGCAAAGCCACAGTCATGCGGCACTTAGACAAAGTTCACATCCAGCTCGAAAGTGATTCTTTGCTGACTGCTGCGAATGGCCACACATTTTCTAAGTGCCAAGCGAGTGGTATTAGATGTTCTTGTGTGTCGGCTGGAATTTGGCCGACACCTGCCGTGAGAGGGTTCGATGGGCTCTCACAGCACACACTCTGTCTTTCAGCTGCTGGTGTGTGCAAATGGCTGTTGCAACAGGTGTAAGAGGTGCTGGAGGTAGCTACGATTTTACACGTATTGCATATGATTCCTTCTTCATGTGCACTTCATGCACAATTCGACCACATTTGTGGTATGTGTGAAGGGGCCCTAAGTGTTGTTACCAATATAACTGTGTAAAATACATATGTATCATCGAGCAGCCTGACAAACACAGTCAATAGTTCCGTGTGCGCATTCATGTTCACATTCATGGCAGGAGCTATAATGGGGTTAAAACATATTACTGCTACATTACAGAGAACAAACTTTGCACACATCGAGATCCAAAAGCTGACAAAGTCTCTCAAAGTAAAATAAAAATAAAGCCTACCAGCTCCACTGAGGAGAACAAAATACATATAGGAAAAAACAAAACAAAAACAAAACAAAACTGTACAGGCCACTCACCCACTTGTAGAATGATTTCCAAGATGGAATATGTGAAGTCCGCACCATCAAAGAAGTCCTCACGCATGGATCATGCGTGATTGCCAGCTGGAGAGCAATGTCCCACAGCAGCTCCG